>NC_133334.1:148872356-149172356 GCF_042186555.1 Aquarana catesbeiana
GTGGCCTGGGACTATATGACCACGGCATTAAAAGCGATGGGATTTCCAGACCACCTAATCCAACTAATATTGGCGCTTTATACGTCACCCACAGCCAGAATCCGGGTCAATGGCCATCTGTCGGACGCCTTCTCCGTGTTGAACGGTACACGCCAGGGGTGTCCACCATTCCCCCTTATTTTCGTACTCACCATGGAGCCCCTTTTGCGCAGATTAAGAGCCAACCCAGACATCAAGGGCATTTCTATCAAAAACAAACAATACAAAGTTGCGGCTTACGCAGATGATATCCTGCTATTCCTTTCAGACCCCATAACCACTATACCAAACTTGCTAAAAGACTTTACCCTTTTCAAAAAAATCTCCAACCTCCAAATTAACTTCTCAAAGTCCAAGGCACTGAACATATCCCTCCCCACTTCCGTTGCAGCGCAATGCCAGTCCAACTTCCCCTTTAGATGGGAAAAACATGCCATCACCTACCTGGGTATAAAAATCCCTACAAACCTGACCGAGCTATACTCTAGAAACTTCCTGCCTATACTCCAATCCATACAGCAAGACCTCCGCAAATGGACCCTAGGCACTTTCTCTTGGTTTTGGAAGAACTGCCATTATTAAAATGAACATCCTGCCTAGACTACTATACTTATTTCAAACCTTACCAATCAAAATACCCCCTTCATTCTTCACTTCTTACAAAAAGCTGTGCAGAAACTTCATCTGGTCTGACAACACCCCGAGATTAAATTGGGATAGATTAGTCCTTCCTAAGATGAAGGGGGGGAATCGGACTTCCAGAGGTACAAAAATATCAATGGGCTTGCCACCTAACCAGAATCATAGACTGGCACATACACGCTAAGACCAAAGACTGGATCACCTTGGAGGACTCTTTCTCACAGGTGCCGATTACACATACGCCCTGGATAGAACAAAAATCAATCCCTTCAGAACAAGTAGGCCACCCGTTAATAGGTCCTACCTTACTGACATTTCGGACGGTATGCAAGAAGCTCACCCTGATCCCGACCCCCGGGCCTCTGACCCCACTAGACCAAAACCCAGAATTTCCTCCCGGCCTTATGGCCCACAACCCATTCATCCCAGGCTGTGATTCCTTACTTAGAGCAGAGAAATTTTTTCTTGAGGGCCAGCTGATACTGTTTCAGAACATCGCCCAACGATTTCCTAATCGTACCATTCCATTTTTCCACTACCTACAAATCAGGCACTTTCTTAATAGGATAAAGACCCTCTCTAAATGGTATAGAGACTACACTCCCTTTGAAGCACTGTGTACCAGTTCGGTGCCACTAAGACACTTGATTTCGGTGGTATACTCGCTCCTATTCAGTGATTGCGATCCCAAGGCGAACAAAATCAGCCAGCAATGGGAAAGGGAACTATCCTTGGACTTACCAACGGAAGAATGGGAGCGGATATACGACCACATCCATAAGGGATCAATTAACGTTTCAGCTCAAGAAAATGGGTATAAAATATACTCTAGATGGTATAGGACGCCTGACAAAATTCACAAGTACCACCCACTGATCTCCCCACAATGCTGGAGATGTGATACAGCAATAGGCTCTTTGACACATATCTGGTGGGACTGCACAACCTTACAACCCTTCTGACAAGAAGTCCACCATCTGATAGCCAAAATAATGACCTACACCCCAGATTTCACCCCGGCCCAATATCTGCTCCACCACACGTCCATACCCTATCCAGCCTACAAAAAATCACTTACACTCCACCTTATCAATGCACCCAAACAATGTATACCACTACATCGGAAAAGCCCCAATCCCCCCACTATTGCTGATTGGTTCCATCGCATAGACAGAATAGCGGAAATGGAGAACTTAATTCACCAAGCAAAAGAGACACCAACCAAATACCAAACAACTTGGGCATGTTGGATCCACTTTAGAGAATCCACGGAATTTCAAACAATATACCAAAGTACATGTAGACCGGACCACTGAAACTATCACGACAAATTCTACATACATGTTCTTATCATATGCAAGCAGTTACCCCATCACCCCTCCCCCCCTCCCTTACACTCCTATTTTCTCCGTTACCATGGACCGTAGAGTTAACAAACATTGACTTCACATGACCCGTCTCGGTGCCCCCACCCATTCACAGTAAGCTCCCAATAGGGGTGTTTGGGTCCAAGGGTGGCACTGAGGCTCATCCCCCATTTCCCGTATCGGTCACCTCAAGTGAAACATCACGAGTCCCTTTAGCTATCTCAACTCTGAAACCATTTCTGTGCACTCAACAGTAATATTTCTTTTGATTAGATTTAAGTGTTAAATCATTTACATATTGCAATGTTTCTAGTTTGCAACCTATATTAGCTATGCAGATATACTTCTTCTGTAAGACCTTTTGGACTGATTTGATTGTCTTTATACAGATTGTTAACTTGTTAACTTGAAAATGAAAATAAAAACATTGAAACAAAAAAAAAAATTATATAACAGCATAAAATGTAATACTAATCTTAAAGTATACCAACAACACATTTAGCTCAGCTAATAAAGCTAAAGCTAATAAACATTACAACTTGTATCATAAGCATGGCACCCCAACAGGCCCACGGCCAATTCCACACATGTCTGTAGATCCATATTAAAGATGTCCAGTGCAATATCAGACAAGTGAATTTGGTCAGGCTAGTAAAAAACAAGAATACCTCCTTCCAAATCCACGTGTCTGTAAGACAAACCATTCAACACAGGCATAAACGTAGCTACAGCTCTATTAATTCTGTAAAAAAATGTTTCCAGTCGGGGCTAAGTCAAAGTAGACAAGGAATGATCTCTGAGAAAATCAGTATGCAATGCAGAAGGATAGAATGAAGGCACATCAAATCTGATTTAATCAGAGAAATTACATCCAAAGTTCTGCAGATGTCATTACCAACCAATAGGGATGAGCTTCGTGTTCGAGTCGAACCCATGTTTGACTCAAACATCGGCTGTTCGCCCGTTCGCCGAATTGCGAATGCATATCGTCACTGGGCATGTGACTTTTCCTTGAAAAAGTCACGTGCCCAGTGACGATAAACGTGGGGAGAAGGAGCATGTGACGCTCTCGGTAGTGTGCAGTCTGCGTGTGATTGAACTAGCAGCAGCACGGTGCAGCACGGAGCTGAATGTAACTGACCATTAGGGATGAGCCTAACACCCCCCTGTTCGGTTCGCACCAGAACATGCGAACAGGAAAAAAGTTCGTTCGAACATGCGAACACCGTTAAAGTCTATGGGACACGAACATGAATAATCAAAAGTGCTAATTTTCAAGGCTTATATGCAAGTTATTGTCATAAAAAGTGTTTGGGGACCTGGGTCCTGCCCCAGGGGACATGGATCAATGCAAAAAAAAGTTTTAAAAACGGCCGTTTTTTCAGGAGCAGTGATTTTAATAATGCTTAAAGTCAAACAATAAAAGTGTAATATCCCTTTAAATTTCGTACCTGGGGGGTGTCTATAGTGTGCCTGTAAAGGGGCGCATGTTTCCTGTGTTTAGAACAGTCTGACAGCAAAATGACATTTTGAAGGAAAAAACTCATTTAAAACTACCCGCGGCTATTGCATTGCCGACAATACACATAGAAGTTCATTGATAAAAACGGCATGGGAATTCCCCAAAGGGGAACCCCGAACCAAAATTAAAAAAAAAAAATGACGTGGGGGTCCCCCTAAATTCCATACCAGGCCCTTCAGGTCTGGTATGGATATTAAGGGGAACCCCGGCCAAAATGTAAAAAAAAAAATGACGTGGGGTTCCCCCTAAATTCCATACCAGACCCTTCAGGTCTGGTATGGATTTTAAGGGGAACCCCGCGCCAAAAAAAAAAAAAAACGGCGTGGGGTCCCCCCAAAAATCCATACCAGACCCTTATCCGAGCACGCAACCTGGCAGGCCGCAGGAAAAGAGGGGGGGAGGAGAGTGCGGCCCCCCCTCCCTCCTGAACCGTACCAGGCCACATGCCCTCAACATTGGGAGGGTGCTTTGGGGTAGCCCCCCAAAACACCTTGTCCCCATGTTGATGAGGACAAGGGCCTCATCCCCACAACCCTGGCCGGTGGTTGTGGGGGTCTGCGGGCGGGGGGCTTATCGGAATCTGGAAGCCCCCTTTAACAAGGTGACCCCCAGATCCCGGCCCCCCCCTGTGTGAAATGGTAAGGGGGTACATAAGTACCCCTACCATTTCACGAAAAAAGTGTCAAAAATGTTAAAAATGACAAGAGACAGTTACGTGCAGCACTAAACACAGTAGGAGGGTTCCACCACTATTGTGCTATATACAGTTTTTTGGTTATATACAGTTTTTTGGTTACACTTGTTACGTGCAGCACAAAACACAGTAGGAGGGTTCCACCACTATTGTGCTATAAACAGTTTTTTGGTTACACTTGTTACGTGCAGCACAAAACACAGTAGGAGGGTTCCACCACTATTGTGCTATATACAGTTTTTTGGTTACACTTGTTACGTGCAGCACAAAACACAGTAGGAGGGTTCCACCACTATTGTGCTATACACAGTTTTTTGGTTACACTTATTTATATTCGAAGCGCCCCATATTTATTCCATGTGCCTCTAGGGGAGTATTGGGCTAGCAGTGGCATGGTGGAGTAAATATTTTGCTTATATACTTTATAATTTAAAGGGGCAGCTGTTCCTATTTTTGCTTGTTTTTATCGATTCTCACGTTTTCATTACATTTTATACACACCATTTAACACTGGTCAACACTATTTGTGAGAGTAAGGAATTGGATGTTTTGGGTGTTCACCACCTAATATTGATTCACACCACTATTTGAGTTTATTTGAAGGCATTGGCGCGGTGGGGGTGTCTGTTTGGTGGAAGGGCGCTCTAGTGAGGATACCCAGTGTTTATTAAAGCTACAAGTTAGTTTAGTGCGACCTCTGCACAGTGTTCAGCTAAAGCTACAAGTTAGTATAGTGCATCCTCTTAACAGTGTTCAGCTAAAGCTACAAGTTAGTGTAGTGCACAGTGTTCAGCTAAAGTTACAAGTTAGTGTAGTGCGTCCTCTGAACAGTGTTAAGCTAAAGCTACAAGTTAGCATAGTGCATCCTAGGAACAGTGTTCAGCTAAAGCTACAAGTTAGTGTAGTGTACAGTGTTCATCTAAAGTTACAAGTTAGAGTAGTGCGTCCTCCGCACAGTGTTCAGCTAAAGCTACAAGTTAGTGTAGTGCGTCCTCTGAACAGTGTTCAGCTAAAGCTACAAGTTAGTGTAATGCGACCTCTGCACAGTGTTCAGCTAAAGCTACAAGTTAGTGTAGTGCGTCCTCTGAACAGTGTTCAGCTAAAGCTACAAGTTAGTGTAGTGCACAGTGTTCAGCTAAAGCTACAAGTTAGTGTAGTGTGTCCTCCTCACAGTGTTCAGCTAAAGCTACAAGTTAGTGTAGTGCGACCTCTGGGCAGTGTTCAGCTAAAGCTACAAGTTAGTGTAGTGCGTCCTCCTCACAGTGTTCAGCTAAAGCTACAAGTTAGTGTAGTGCACAGTGTTCAGCTAAAGATACAAGTTAGTGTAGTGCATCCTCCTCACAGTATTCAGCTAAAGCTACAAGTTAGTGTAGTGCATCCTCTAAACAGTGTTCAGCTAAAGCTACAAGTTAGTGTAGTGCACAGTGTTCGGCTAAAGCTACAAGTTAGTGTAGTGCGACCTCTGCACAGTGTTCAGCTAAAGCTACAAGTTAGTGTAGTTCGACCTATGCACAGTGTTCAGCTAAAGCTACAAGTTAGTGTAGTGCGTCCTCCTCACAGTGTTCAACTAAAGCTACAAGTTAGTGTAGTGAGACCTCTGCACAGTGTTCAGCTAAAGCTACAAGTTAGTGTAGTGCGTCCTCTGAACAGTGTTCAGCTAAAGCTACAAGTTAGTGTAGTGCACAGTGTTCAGCTAAAGCTACAAGTTAGTGCAGTGCGTCCTCCTCACAGTGTTCAGCTAAAGCTACAAGTTAGTGTAGTGAGACCTCTGCACAGTGTTCAGCTAAAGCTACAAGTTAGTGTAGTGCGTCCTCTAAACAGTGTTAAGCTAAAGCTACAAGTTAGTGTAGTGCACAGTGTTCAGCTAAAGCTACAAGTTAGTGTAGTGAGTCCTCTGAACAGTGTTAAGCTAAAGCTACAAGTTAGTGTAGTGCACAGTGTTCAGCTAAAGCTACAAGTTAGTGTAGTGAGTCCTCTGAACAGTGTTCAGCTAAAGCTACAAGTTAATGTAGTGCGTCCTCTGAACAGTATTCAGCTAAAGCTACAAGTTAGTGTAGTGCACAGTGTTCAGCTAAAGTTACAAGTTAGTGTAGTGCGTCCTCCTCACAGTGTTCAGCTAAAGCTACAAGTTAGTGTAGTGCGTCCTCTGAACAGTGTTCAGCGAAAGCTAGAAGTGAATGTAATGCGACCTCTGCACAGTGTTCAGCTAAAGCTACAAGTTAGTGTAGTGCGTCCTCTGAACAGTGTTCAGCTAAAGCTACAAGTTAGTGTAGTGCACAATGTTCAACTAAAGCTACAAGTTAGTGTAGTGCGTCCTCCTCACAGTGTTCAGCTAAAGCTACAAGTTAGTTTGTGCGACCTCTGCACAGTGTTCAGCTAAAGCTACAAGTTAGTGTAGTGCACAGTGTTCAGCTAAAGTTGCAAGTTAGTGTAGAGCGTCCTCCTCACAGTGTTCAGCTAAAGCTACAAGTTAGTGTAGTGCGTCCTCTGAACAATGTTCAGCTAAAGCTACAAGTTAGTTTCGTGCGACCTCTGCACAGTGTTCAGCTAAAGCTACAAGTTAGTTTAGTGCACAATGTTCAGCTAAAGTTACAAGTTAGTGTAGTGCGTCCTCAGAACAGTGTACAGCTAAAGCTACAAGTTAGTGTAGTGCGTCCTCTGAACAATGTTCAGCTAAAGCTACAAGTTATTTTAGTGCGACCTCTGCACAGTGTTCAGCTAAAGCTACAAGTTAGTTTAGTGCACAGTGTTCAGCTAAAGTTAAAAGTTAGTGTAGTGCGTCCTCAGAACAGTGTACAGCTAAAGCTACAAGTTAGTTTAGTGCGCCCTCTGAACAGTGTTCAGCTAAAGCTACAAGTTAGTGTAGTGCACAGTGTTCAGCTAAAGTTACAAGTTAGTGTAGTGCGTCCTCCTCACAGTGTTCAGCTAAAGCTACAAGTTAGTGTAGTGCGTCCTCTGAACAGTGTTCAGCTAAAGCTACAAGTTAGTGTAGTGCGACCTCTGCACAGTGTTCAGCTAAAGCTACAAGTTAATGTAGTGCGTCCTCTGAACAGTGTTCAGCTAAATCTACAAGTTAGTGTAGTGCGACCTCTGCACAGTGTTCAGCTAAAGCTACCTATAGAAGGTTGGTGGTGTTTTCCAGATCCCATCACTACCGCAGGCAGCTACATTATTTACATGTTAGTGTAGTGCGTCCTCTGCACAGTGTTCAGCTAAAGCTACCTGTAGAAGGTTGCTGGTGTTTTCCTGATCCTATCACTACCGCAGGCAGCTACATTTTATACACATTAGTGTAGTGCGACCTCTGCACAGTGTTCAGCTAAAGCTACCTGTAGAAGGTTAGGGGTGTTTTCCTGATCTTATCACTACCGCAGGCAGCTACATTATTTTAACGTTAGTGTAGTGCGTCCTCTTCACAGTGTTCAGCTAAAGCTACCTGTAGAACGTTGGTGGTGTTTTCCTGATCCTATCACTACCACAGGTAGCTACATTATTTACACGTTAGTGCAGTGCGACCTCTGCACAGTGTTCAGCTAAAGCTACCTGTAGAAGGTCGGTGGTGTTTCCCTGATCCTCTCACTACAGCAGGCAGCTACATTATTTTAACGTTGGTGTAGGCTCTGTGTCTAGAGGCAACAGTGCTGGTCGTGGAGACGGTGCATCCTCATCAGCATGTGGTCGTGGGACACGCTTGGCCTTTTTTTCGGCAGCTGGCTGTGTTGAGCCGCAACATGCGGGAGACTTGGTCGAGTGGAAGACCAAGCCGTCCTCATCCTCCTCATCCTCTCTCACCCATGCTCAAGGTACTTTGTCTGGCAAAGCAGCTGCCCACGTGGCCTCTTCCCTCAGCTCAATAGCATCAGTGACTGCTTCCCTAGCCCCACCATGTCCTCCTGAGGAGTCCCTCGAACTGTTTGACCACAGTGTTGGGTACATGCTCCAGGAGGATGCCCAGTGTTTAGAAGGCTCTGATGATGATACTGAGCTAGATGAATGCAGTAACGTGAGCACGGACAGAGGAGGCTCCCAAGAAGGACAGCAATCTGGCAGTCATGCTCTCCCTGCTGCTGCATACTGCCAGGTTTGCTCCAGTGATGAGCAGGGAGGGGATAATGAGGTCACTGACTCAACGTGGGTGCCTGATAGGAGAGAGGAGGAGGAGGAGGCACATCACCAACAAGGCAGGATGCCCTCCAGGGGCCTAAGGGCAGCACACTGACTGCATCACACCACAAAGCTCCGCATGTGCAGGGCACTGCTGTCTCTGCGCGTTATTCCAAAAGTTCTTTGGTGTGGGCCTTTTTTGAGACGAGTGCATCAGATCGCACCGCTGCTATTTGCAACATATGTCTCAAGCGTATCTCGCGTGGCCAAACCATCTCCCACTTGGGCACCACATGCTTGACCAGACATATGTTGACCTGCCATGGAGTTCGTTTGCAAGCATATCTAAAAGACCCACACCAAAGAAGAAAGAGGACCTCTCCTTGCTCCTCATTAGCTGAGATCTCCAACCCCACTATACCTTCAGTCCTCTCTACGACCTGCACTGAGAGAAATGAAGGTGTAGAATTAGCTGTGTCACAGCCAAGTACTTGTGGGCAATCTGCTTTCGGTACACCGACATTAGATTGTACCAGGCAAATTTCCATGCCCCAGCTGTTGCACCGCCGAAACAAGTTCTCTCCCAGCCATCCACATGCCCAGCGGTTGAATGCTAGCTTGGCAAAATTGCAAGCACTTCAACTGCTACCTTATCAGTTGGTAGACTTTGCCCCCTTCCGTGAGTTTGTGGAATGTGCGGTTCCTCAGTGGCAGGTACCCAAACGCCACTTTTTCTCAAGGAAGTTGATTCCGGCTCTCTACCGGCATGTGGAAGACAATGTCCATGCCTCGCTGGACAGGGCGGTCAGCGGTAAGGTGCATATTACCGCTGACTCATGATCCAGCAGGCATGGACAGGGACGTTACCTAAGTTTCACGGCGCATTGGGTGACTCTGCTGGCAGCTGGGAAGGATGCAGGAGAGGGTGCAGTAGTGTTGGAGGTTGTTCCGCCACCATGCCTCCAAAATGCCACTACTAATGATTCTGACACACCTCTCTCCTCCACCCCCTCCTCTTCTTCTTCCTCCATGACCTCTTCCTGTGCTTTGTCCTCAGAACCAGTGGTGCTCCGTAGGCGTTCAAGAGGCTACTTAAGTGTGCAGGCCAAAAGATGCCATGCGGTGCTTGAGCTGGTGTGCTTGGGGGACAGGAGCCACACTGGGGCAGAGGTTCTGTCAGCTCTGCAGGGGCAGGTTCAGAGGTGGTTGACGCCATGGTGGTTTGTGACAATGGCACCATCCTCCTCTCCGCGCTCTGACAGGGACATATGACCCATGTGCCCTGTTTGGCTCACGTCCTTAACTTGGTGGTACAGCAGTTCTTGGGGCTTACAGAATGTCCTGAGGCAGGCCAGGAAAGTCTATGTGCATTTCCACCGGTCATATAATGCCAGTGCTCGGCTGGCAGACCTCCAAAAGGGATTTAACCTGCCAAAGAACCACCTAATCTGTGACATGCCCACCAGGTGGAACTCAACGTTGGCCATGCTGCAGCGGCTGCACATGCAGCAGAGGGCCATCAATGAGTACCTGTGCAACTATGGCACCAGGACAGGGTCAGGGGAGCTTGGTTTTTTTCCCACGCCAGTGGGCCATGATCAGGGATGCATGCACTGTCCTGTCACCATTTGAGGAGGCCACAAGGATGGTGAGCAGTGACAGTGCATGCATCAGTGACACTGTCCCCCTTGTCCACCTGTTGGAGCACACGCTGCGTGGAATAATTAGACAGGGCACTTGTGGCAGAACAGAGGCAGGAAGAGGAGGACTTCCTTAGCTCTCAAGGCCCCCTTTATCCAGACAGTGTTCCTGCGTGCCTGCCGATCACACAGGAAGAGGAGGAGGAGGATTGTATCAGTGTGGAGGTGGAGCCTGCACTCAGCATCAGCAGAAGTCTTTAAGGGATCATTTACAGTCCCAAGAAACACATGTACTTGTACGTGGCTGGGAGGAGGTGGCTGCGGATCATGTCGTCCTTAGTGACCCAGAGGACTCCGGACCGAATGCCTGAGCAAACCTACGCTGCATGGCCTCCCTGATCCTTCAAAGCCTGCGGAAGGATCCTCATATTCGTGGTATCAAGGAGAAGGTACAATACTGGCTGGCAACCCTCCTTGATCCACTTTACAAGGGTAAGTTTGCAGACCTTATCTTGCCATCGCAGAGGGAGCAGAGGATGAAACATCTTCAGGAGGCCTTGCAGAAAGGTCTGTGCAATGCGTTCCCAGAGACTGGGAGGTTACAAACTCCTGTTTCTGGACAACATGTTGCTGAGGCTTTGGTCAGTCAAAGAAGGAGCGGTGCAGAAGGTGGCCATCTGACCAATGCTTTCAGACGATTTTTTAGTCTGCAGTCCCAAGGTATGATCGGTTCCAGCAACCATCGCCAGCATCTGTTTTACAAGGTGCAGGAATACCTAGGGGCAAGATCTGACTTGGACACCTTTCCCACCGAAAATCCTCTAGGTTACTGGGTCTTGAGGATGGATCACTGGCCAGAGCTTGCACAGTATGCAATTGAGCTACTGGCCTGTCCTGCATCCAGCGTTCTTTCAGAACGCACATTCAGTGCTGCTGGAGGCTTTGTAACCGATCACAGGGTGCGTCTGTCCACTGACTCGGTCGATCGACTGACCTTCATAAAAATGAATCAGTCTTGAATCACCACCAGCTACCAAGCACCCGATGCTGATGTAACCGAATAAATGTTTTTGAAATGTCAGATCCCTTCAAAGACTGCTTATGCTGAGTGACTATCCTGTTATACTGAGTAATTATCCTCTTCCTCCTCAATGATCATGATGATAGCTTGTAAGAACATTTTTGGTTCTGGGCACCGCCAGTCCCGCCACCAGTGCCTAAGGCCCAATTTTTCAGCTCCTGTTTAACAGGGGCATGTAATTACAATTTTTGATGCAATTCTTTGCAGCAGGGCTAGTTCCTGTGCTCCAGCTAGAGTATCTGTGAGGGGTGCAGTGTTGTGGCACCAGTGCCTAATGCCCAATTTTTCAGCCCCTGTTTAACAGGGGCATGTAAGTAAAATTTTTGATGCAATTCTTTGCAGCAGGGCTAGTTCCTGCGCTCCAACTAGAGTATCTGTGAGGGGTTGCAGTGTTGTGGCACCAGCACCAGTGCCTAAGGCCCAATTTTTCAGCCCCTGTTGGCATGTAATTACAATTTTTGATATAATTCTTTGCAGCAGGGCTAGTTCCTGCACTTCAACTAGAGTATCTGTGAGGGGTTGCAGTGTTGTGGCACCAGCACCAGTGCCTAAGGCACAATTTTTCAGCCCCTGTGCAACAGGGACATGTAATTAGAATTCTTGATCTAATATTTCACAGCAGGGCTTGTTTCTGCGCCCACCAAGAGTATATGTGAGGACTTACAGTGTTGTGGCACCAGCACCACCACCACCACCAAAGGCCCAATTTTTCTGCCCCAGTTCAACAGGGGCATGTAATTACAATTCTTGGTCTAATATTTCACAGCAGGGCCCTGTGAGGGCTTACAGTGTTGTGGCCACAACAACACCTAAGGCCCAAATTTCTACTGAGTATATAGGGCAGGCCCCTACTTTTAAACATCCAACTTACAAACGACTCCTACTTGCAAACGGAAGGAGACAACAGGAAGTGAGATGAAATCTACCCCTAGGAAGGGAAATTCTCTCCTGTAAGAGTTAATATGGGAAAAACTTTTCTCCTTTCCACTGATGCTTTATCACCAATCCTTGTTTCACAAAAAAAAACAAATTTTCAAAAAACATTTGTCATTGGGACAAAAAGTGATGTGAAATCTTCTGAAGAGGAGCACAGACAGCAAAACAAATGTCACAGGGGTGATAACCCTTCCCTAGGTTTTCCAAAAAGCTTAAAATAGATTTTTTTGGCTTGAGATAAACATGTTAAAAAGTTCAAAATTACAAACAGATTCTACTTAACAACAAACCTACAGTCCCTGTCTTGTTTGCACCGCCTGTATACTGCTGTTCAAGGATATAGGGCCTGGGAGCCCCACACCTTTCCTTTTTTAATTTGGGTGCGGGGTTCACCTTAATATCCATACAAGACCCAAAATGCCTGGTAACTTGGACTTGGGGGTACCCATGCCGTTTGTCTCACTGATTTTCATCCATATTGCCAGGACCCGACATTACATTAAAGCCGCAAGCAGTTTTAAATTACTTTTTTTCCTTTAAAAATGACATTTTGTGCAAGGACTGTTCTAAGCTATAGACACCCCCCAGCTATGATATTTACAGGAATATTTCTCTTTTTTTTTACTTTAAGCATCATTAAAATCACTGCTCCCGCAAAAACGTCCGTTTTTAAAAGTTTTTTAAAAGTTTTTTTTTGCATTGATACATGTCCCCTGGGGCAGGACCCGGGTCCCCAAACCCTTTTTAGGACAATACCATGCAAACTAGCCTTTAAAATGAGCACTTTTGATTTAGAACATTCGAGTCCCATAGACGTCAATGGGGTTCTAAAGTTCATGCGAATTTTCAGTCCGTTCGCAGGTTCTGGTGCGAACCGAATCGGGGGGTGTTCGGCTCATCCCTAATGCAGAATAACAATAACCTGCAAAGACCTAGAAACCAAACAATTTATCGCATAGACAACACCTTTATTATCACCTTTATTATCAATATGTATGAGAATTCTCTTATCGTGAAATTGTGGGCTTCATAGTTCCAGTGCCACAAGAACAGGCATTCATCGTAAAGCCCTTCTGAATCCAGGATGGATTCCACTCACTCGCAGACCAATGTCCTTGTCAAAATGCCCTGTATCTACAAGCTCCAGATGCATCAGTAAAAACATTGAGAGCAGAGGAAACACAAAAAGGGGCTTGCCATAAAGATCCACCATTAAAAGATGACAAAAACTTGTGCCAGACAACTAAATCTTCCCGAATTTTGGAAGTGATCCTAACAAAACTATCGGGAGAAGAAATACGAGATATAGCCCTGTATAAGCGTTTAGCAAAAACCCGACCCATAGGCATCACCCTGGAGGCAAAACCCAATAAGCCTAATAAGGATTGAATTGTCCATAATTTAACTTTTTTTTTGACAAAATAAAATCCAACAACATTCTGATTTTCACAACCTTTGTCATAGGAAGCCAGAATTCCATGGCTACAGTGTCAATCTGCACACCTAAAAATTCTGAACAGTTGGTCGGATGCACAGATTTTTCAGGAGCCAAAGGTACCCCGAATAAACGACAGATTATTTGAAATTCTGTGAATAGGTAGAGACAATCCAAAGTGTCTACTTTACCAATAAATAAGAAATCATTTATAGAGTGTAGACAACTAAAAGAACCCGATCGATAACACACAACCCATTCTAGAAAAGTCGAAAACAGCTCAAAATAATGACGAGAAAGAGAACAACCCATCGGGAGGCATTTGTCAAAGAAGTGTTCACCCTGAAAAACAAAACCCAAAGAAGTGAAAGCTGATGGATGTATGGGCAATAAACAAAAAGCCAATTTTATATCAGCTTTAGCTAAAAGGGCAGAATCGCCAACTTCCTGAATTTTAAATAATGCATCATCAAAAGATGAGTAAGAAACTGGACAAATACTAGGATCAATTTTTTCGTTAAGGGAAAAAATGTCAGGATAAGATAAATGGTGGATTAATCGAAATGTGCTAGGTTCTTTCTTTGGCATGACACCTGAAAGGTAGAAATTCAAAAAAGGAGGCTTAGGAAAAGGATCAGCGACTCTACCTTCATTAAGTTCTTTCAAAATCTTGACTCTAACTACATTCTCAAAAGAGAGAGGGGTTTCCCCTAGGTGGACTTTAAAAGCACATAATAATGTCTATCAGAAGAGTATACAAAGTATTTATAATAGAAAAAGATTTTTATTAATGATTAAACATCGTCATTAAAAAAGATATACATATAGAAATGAAACAATAAATTGTCTATACAATTTGGAATATGGTCACCGTGTTAGAAAACACATAGGATATCCTCTTTGTACCCAACACATTTCGGAGTCCAATTTTTCTCCTTCTTCAGGGGTGTGTGAAGAGGAAAATGTATCTATGACATAATTAAAGAATAATGAATTTCAAATAAATGAAATATTGTAGTGTTTGATAGCAAGGCAAATTTCAACATTCCTTTATATAACGTTTAAAAAACAGAGGAGATAAATAGCAGTAAGAGCTGTGTCAATGGGATTGCTATTTCAAGGCATATAGGCATCAGAAGAAACAGTCTCAAAAGGACTTGGTGCTGTGAATGAAGGGCTTCTCTCACATTCCAAGGCAGGGGGATGGCCAAACGGATATACTGGGGTCCAAAATGGAAAACCCGGGGGCATGGTTTGGTGCCGGACTCTAATGGACACCTGATTCCTGTGCTCCGGTCCTCAGGGGAGCTTTTATCAGCCCAGCAGAGCCATTTACACCCACAGACATGGGAAAATCGAAGGGGAACTCATCCCCATCTCGATCCCGATCCCCCCGGAGACCCGACTCCCAAGCGAGCCGCAGCATACCGGAGATATTCCGGACGTAGCCACGCAAGGCCCCCGGCTTCGTCTCAGGCCTACTCCTCCACAGCACGCTCTTCCAGCCTCAGCCCTTCTGGCAGACACCAGGAGCAATCGCCCTTACCATATATGGCGGCGAAACAGCCCCTAAGCATCAGGGACCTGAGATCTGTGGCAAAGGACATTAAAGCCACTTTGGCATCAGCAATCACAGACCTCAGGAGGGACATCCAGTCCATGACGGTCCGCATGGATAACATTGAGGAAACAATAGTCCACAATGAGAATGCCATCCATCAGCTCCAGACTTCCTCCCAGGCACACAATGTTCACCTCAGAGACCTGCACAGATACATGGAGGACCTGGATAATCGTGGCAGATGACACAACATACGGGTAAGAGGCATGCCAGAGACAATCGACCATACCTAACTTGCCCAGGCAACTATAGCCATATTCAACAACCTGTTACACCGACCCCCCGAGACCCCCATTGAATGTGAACGCCTACACAGAGCTCTCAGACCCAGGGGTAGGGACACCGATCCTCCCAGAGATGTGGTATGCTGCCTGGTTAACTTCAAGCTAAAAGAAGAAATCCTTCACAGGGCCAGAGATCATCGCAACCTATCATGCCAAGCCACAGAGATAAAAATCTTTCAGGATCTATCGCCCATTACTCTCCAAAATAGAAGAGACTTGCACCCCCTCCTTGACCTATTGCGCACAAATGGAATTCAGTACCGCTGGAAGTTCCCCTTTTGCCTCTCGGCATCAGCACAAGGGCGTACAGCAAATCTGAGGGTGCCTGAAGACCTCTCCACATTCTGCGAATCTCGAACATACCCCCGCACTGAACTACCTGATTAGTACCGGTCTCTTAGACCTCCCCATCTCAGAAGATCTAATTCAATGGATGATTCTTTCAAAGGAGGGATTAACAATCATCCAAACGGTGTGAAACACGCGGCCTTATCATCCAGAGGAGTGTGGTGACAGAAAGGTTCCTCCACCTCTAGAAAAACTGCCCCTTACCAGCTCCTTTGATCTCCTGTTAGGAGATCCTGAAGGCTTGTGGCTGTCTACCCCAGCCTCGGGTCTTTGCTGTGAACCGATCCCACATACGCCTCCTTAACAGGATTCTTCTACATGATGGATGAGCACTTGTTCCCCATGAAAGTATAGAAAGAGGCTTCCATAGCGTAACACGTTTATAACAAATTTATTTAAAAAAGAAATACACTTACAAGCTGAAGGGAGGAGCGGCGTGCTGACCTCACCACTATCCACGCTGATCCCGGAAGCAACGGGCAGCAGTCTGTAGCCGGCCGGCTTTTGGTTTTAGACAATTTTTTATTACGACTTTGTAAGTGTATTTCTTTTTTAAATAAATTTGTTATAAACGTGTTACGCTATGGAAGCCTCTTTCTATACTTTCATGGGGAACGAATGCCCATCCATCATGTAGAAGAATCCTGTTAAGGAGGCGTATGTGGGATCGGTTCACAGCAAAGACCCGAGGCTGGGGTAGACAGCCACACGCTTTCACGATCTCCTAACAGGAGATCAAAGGAGCTGGTAAGGGGCAGTTTTTCTAGAGGTGGAGGAACCTTTCTGTCACCACACTCCTCTGGGTGATAAGGTTGCGTGTTTCACACCGTTTGGATGATTGTTAATCCCTCCTTTGAAAGAATACTCTGCCAGTGAACTTTTCACTCCATGCACTTTGATATTGGACTATACATGTTCATTGATTTCATGGGCCAATTCAACATATTTTGATTCATGATGACAACCATTTGCTTTTCCACTGTTAGTTCACAACTATATGGGTTTATAATTTGTATTTATTAAGGTGCTCACATTGTTTCACTTTTGATTTTATTTCATAAATTGCAGCGCAGCTATTTTTTTCTTTTTGTACATTAAGTGGATGTGTCTCACATTTGTAGTTGCAGCTATTTCTTACACCTTATTGTATAATCATATATATTTGTTTTTTTGGGATAGCGCAGTAATTTTTCCTGTTTGAACTAATTCAATAGATGCCATCCCAGTTCGCGATAAATTCCATATCAGAAGACGCAGCTCCAACTCGCCCAGAATCAACATGTCCACAGGACCTAGGATCACCGCAAACAATAGCCCCACGGCATCTCCTGCTCACAGAAGACCCCGCCATGGAGGCCCTGAATAATGGGTCAGCTCTTCTTCTTTCATCTTTCACCTGAAGTCCTTAAACCTGTTATCTAACAAATAGCCCATTAAGATATGCTTCAATCAAGCCTACCACAACGCAACTACCTACACACAGAAACCCGACATCTGAGACGAAATGCTTCACATCTCAAATGACCAGTCCAATATCCTCCCCTCACCTTGAACTTGGCAGGTGCCCACCACTTGGATCCAGAGACTTGCCTACATCTGGAGAACATCCCCTACTTCTCTTAAACACATAAAACCTGTCCAAGATATGAACCCACCACAACGCTCGATCTCCCTCATCTGAGACAGCTAACCGTGACTTCTACAACACAGAATGACTACTGTCAACCTGAACATTGTCGCGCAAGTATGACCCACGCATGCAGTGGGATGAATAAATTTTAAGACTACTACATAGTCCTCCAAAAAGTTTCCCCCCTTTCTATTTCCTCTCCATCTGCTTAACCTTCCACCCCCTCACCCAATTCCCATCTAATCTTCATTTAATCCTCCTGAATGATTACTACTCCCTACAATGGATCGCAAAAGCACATGTCCAAGACAAGGACCTCTTATACTAATTTACAACCCTCCACTAAAGGACTGGTCATTACACCTGTGTGATGCTAGCGTAAACCCCTCTCCAGAGGGGCGACTCCACACGGAACCTGAGCTAAACGCTCACTACCACCCACTCCCTCTTTACCCAACCCCAAGCGAATCCTCTTTACCACAAAGAGATCATCTTCATTTGCTTCTACTCCCCCTCACCCTCTCCCTCTCCCTAAGCCAGCCAACAGGGGAGAACGGGTCTTTGAGTCATGACATCCACTAAATTGTCATGCAATGTTTATCCTTTATATCCTAGCTGCCCCCGTAGAAGCATTTTCCGTGTGGACTCGCCCACTCTCTGCACTTGAAGACACACAAAGTCAACCTATTGTCTGCAAGGGGGTACTATTATACTATTATATAATGTTCATTGGTAATGTTATATGTTGGAGATTGCCAAATCTCCCCCTTTTATTCTATATGATGACTAAATGACCGGTCTCATTTAAATGCTTTCTTTGTTCTTTATAATGTTTCTTCCCTTTTTTTTGTGTTGTTTTGTGTTTTTTTTTTGTTTAGTTATAATTAATGTTATTTTTCTTAAGCAGCTAAACAGAAGAACCTTGGTGGGCCTCTGGCATGTGTGGTTGATCCCTACACCCCACCTATGTTGTGCTTCCTACTTCATAGCTTCTTAGATGAGCATACAATCAGGTGAGCAAAGCCGGTCCATCTTTACAATAGGCTCTCGGAAACCCACTCACAGACCAAATGGAGCTCGGCCACACACGCCAGAGCTCCAATCTGTGGAAAATGTTAAAATTACAGCAGGGTACACATGTTAACTGAAAAATGCTTAGCTAATGTAGCAAAGTAAATTCTATAGCTGACTTCTTTCTTTCTACGACAAACATTTATATGATTCAGCTGTAGACAACCACTCTCAATCCTCACAACGCCAATGATGACACACCTCAAAATAAGCTGATGTAGTCTATTGTCCCCAGCGACCTCATTTGATATTTTATTTTATAACGCGCCACCATATTAAAAGCAAGCTCTCCCTCGGCTGAACCATAGTCCTTAAGCTAAATGCTATAATCCAATGGCTCCTTCTCCTATCTCTAATATCCACATACCTCTGAGGACCAGAGGACTATACATACCAACCAACTCATTTAATACCGGCACCTTTCACCTCTCCACACAACGGGAACCCATTTTTTCCCGTTGACCTCCACCGGACCACGTAATACCTCATAAGGGGGGTCTTTGAACCCTTCCTTACCTCCGGAGGAACACTCCCCCCCTATTTTTTTTTTGTTTTTTTTGTTTGTTCTAGTCTTCTTCTCTCTTGTCTTTTTCTCTCCTTTCTCTCTCTCTTTCTCCTTCTCCCTCAGTAGTTCCCCCCCAGTGGCCTTCGTACCTTCCCTACCCCCCTCTACCTCTCCTTCTTTCTTTCTCATCCACACTTACTTTCCCTACTTCTCCTCCACTTCCCCTATTCCCCCCGCCTCCTGGGTCTCCGCCACCCCAATATCGCTACTTCAACCCTCCCCCCCAGGACACCAATATCCCCACGACCCACCCTTTACCACACTTAAGAGTATATGTAGATGAAATCGACTGACGTTCTCACTTATTCAAAGCCTTACCCCCACAAACATTATGTCACACACAAAACCTACCACTAAATGTAACACGCTAAAAGTGACATCCCTAAACGTGAAAGGGCTCAATATCCCAGAGAAATGCAGCCAAGTTCTCTCTCTGATGCACAAACTAAAAACCAACATCGTCTTCCTACAGGAAACTCATTTTTGTGCAGACAAGATTCCCAAGCTCACAAACCACTGGTTCCCACATTCCTACCATTCTACTAACCCACAGGCAAAAACTAAAGGAGTTTCAATTCTGATCTCCAAAAACTTGATCTGGGAACTCACTGATTCACTTTTTGACAAGGAAGGCAGATACATCTTTTTAAAAGGCAGGATTCAAGGCCGACCTGTAACCCTGGCCAATATCTACAGCCCTAACTCTGCACAATCTAGTTTCTTTAGACAGATCTCCCAACTCCTAACAGGTTTCTCTACTGGTCTAACCATACTCGGGGAGACTTTAATGTGGCTCTATACCCACTATTAGACACCTCATCAGGCACCACATCGTTGCCCTACAGAACCCTACGTCAAATCAAACTACAATTTCAAGAGCTTCTCTTACATGACACATGGCGCACTCTCCATCCGAATGAAAAGGACTACACATTCTTTTCAGCCCCTCATAAAAGATATTCCAGAATTGACTACCTCTTCCTTTCCTAGACAGACCTTCCTTTTCTTTCCCACGTGACAATCGAACCAATGCTCCAATCTGACCATCACCCAATCACAATGACATTGACCTTCCCAGACCATCATACCGTTTTGAAGATATGGCACTTAGACTCAACTCTGTTAACCTCAGAAGAGGATATCAAAAACATTAGGCAAGCCATACACAATTTCTTTCTAGACAACGACAATGGAGAAACAGCCCCGCTAACACAATGGGAGGCCCACAAATGCATCCTGAGGGGAAAATTCATTGCCCTAAAGACTTCGCGGAAAAAAGCCCACCAAGCCAAAATTACAAACCTGATTCAAAAGTTTAAAACTCTAGAGCTAGCTCACAAACAAACCCAAGTTCAACAGACATACCAAGACCTCACACAAACCAGAGAACGCCTACTTACAGAACTATCCCACAAAACAAAACGGAAATTTATTCTACAACAGAAATGATTCTATGAATTTGGAAACAAAAGCAGCAAATACTTAGCCAAAGCCATCCAAACGAACAAAGCTCGCACTACCATCCATACTATCAATGATTCCCAAGGTAGGCAGAAAGTCACAGCCCCAGACATAGCTTCCCAATTTGAGTCATACTATTACACTCTGTACAACCTCAACGCGCAAGTGGACGGCCCCACTACAAACAACACTAGACGCTCCCTTATCAAAAATTTCCTAAAAGAACACTGTCCTAAACCCATCGACAGAGAGGACGCCCGCCAATTAGAAAATCCCATCTCAGAAGTCGAACTTAAAAATGCGATCAAACAATTAAAAGCAGGAAAGAGTCCCGGCCCAGACGGATTCACAGCCGCGTACTTTAAAACCTTCACAGAGGTACTTAGTGGCCCCTTCGTCAAGGCCTTTAACTCCCTCTCCTCCTCCATGCTTCCCTTCCACAGACTTCTGGAAGCGCACATTACAGTTATACCAAAGGAGGGGAAGGACACGACACTAGTCACTAACTATAGGCTGATTTCCCTACTAAATGTTGACATAAAACTTTTTGCTAGAATCCTCGCCAATCGATTGCTTCCTCTCCTACCATCTTTGATAGAAAAAGACCTAGTTGGTTTTATTCCAGGATGAGAGGCAAGAGATAACACTATCAAAGCCATAAATCTCCACCACTGGATGACAACCAATAAGCACAAGGGGTTCTTCCTGTCGTTGGACGCGGAGAAGGCATTTGACAGATTGGCCTGGGACTATATGGGTGCAGTATTGAGATGCCTAGGACTCCAAAACCGTATGGTCAACTCAATCATGTCCCTATACACGACACCAACTGCTAGAGTTCGGATTAATGGCCATCTGTCAGATGCCTTCTCCATAACCAATGGGACGAGGCAAGGCTGCACACTCTCCCCTATCCTTTTTGTACTAACCCTAGAACCACTCTTAAACTGCCTCAGGAAAAACGAAAATATTAAAGGAATACCCATAGCAGGCCGCACCTATAAGTTGGCAACTTTTGCTGATGACATTCTACTTTCCCTTAGCGAGACCCATATTTCAATTCCAAACTTACTGAAAGACTTCCAACTCTTCCAAGGCCTCTCTAATTTCAAAATAAACTTCACCAAATCCCATGCCCTCAATGTCACCCTCCCACAAGAGACGGTTACACAGTGTGAAACTAACTTCCCCTTCCAATGGTGTCATGACGCAATTAAATACCTTGGAATTTACCTTAAAGTGAACCTCTCGGATCTCTTCGCCAAAAATTATCTTCCCATTCTCAAAACCATATCCGAAGACCTCAAGAAATGGAACAAACCACAGTTTTAGTGGTTCGGTCGCGCGGCAATTGTCAAAATGAATATCCTTCTCTGTATTCTATACATCCTACAAGCTATCCCCATTAAACTTCCCCCGTCATTCTTCCTGTCTTATAGAAGGTTATGTACAGAATTTCTATAGAAGCAAAAACATCCGAGAATTGCATACAGCTTCCTTACACGACCTAAGACGAAGGGGGGCATTGGTTTTCCAGATCTCAAAAAATACTACTGGGCCTGCCATCTTTCCAGAATTGTAGATTGGTCACTACATAACCAATCCAAAGATTGGGTCAGACTGGAAAACTCACTGTCTCCCTTGCCTCTGCGATCAACACCCTGGTTGGCACCTAAACATATCCCCCCCACTCTAAGACAAGACCCTCTTATTGATCCGACCCTCGGCTGTTTTAGGGAAACTTGCCAAAAGCTACACATCTCATCTACTCCGGGACCCTTAACTCCTATAAGACTAAACCCTGCCTTCCTCCCTGATATGTCCGCACAATTCCTAACACATCAATGGCAACACCCAAACATATTAGCGCACCAATTTTTCTGCGATGGTTCTCTCTTAGACCACCTCGCATTAACACCCACCACCACTAGCAACCCTCTCCCATTCTGGACCTACTTTCAAATTCGCCACTTTTTACAGGAGATCAATTGCGACTCCTCCATTACACGACCATTTACTCCATTTGAATACCTCTGCTCCCAATCCAACCCCCAACAACATTTAATCTCCAATATCTATGCAATGCTATTTGCAGAAACTTCCCCCAAAGAAGGGAAAGCATACAGGACATGGGAAAGAGAAATACAATCAGAACTATCAGAAGACCAATAGGAACATATATTTACGATTGCCCATAAAGGCTCTCTAAACGTTTCCATTCAGGAAAACAACTACAAGACCCTAACACGCTGGTACAGAACCCCAGCCATTTTAAACAAACTCAACCCCTCATATCCCAACAAATGCTGGAGATGTGATGGAGAACCGGGCACATTGCTGCACATTTTGTGGTCATGCCCAGCAATTGAACCATTCTGGACGTAAGTCCGAGAACTCACTGAATCAATACCTACTTACACCTTAGATCATTCCCCAACCCAATGCCTCTTCCATCACTCAGATTTATCAGCTCAATACTACTGTAATACACTGATCTTACCCCTAATTAATGCAGCAAAAATGTGCATTCCAAGACATTGGGGCTCTCCTCACGTACCGACCATCCTAGAATGGTTCAAACAAATTTACAAAATAGCTGAAATGGAAGAACTCATTTCCATATCCCAAGTCTCCCCAGCCAAATTTTCCAAGACGTGGGCATGCTGGATTCATTTTCGAACAACCGACAGATATTTGACATTGACGAACTAACTTTTGACCATGACCTGCTCACGTGTGATAAACACCCACTAACTACACTGCATAGTCCCCTCAACCACACCTCCCGCATATTTCCTCTCCTATCCCAGCCGACATGGACCTCCCACCCCTAACCAAGGGACGAGTATGGGAGGCTGCATGTCAACATTATCCCTATGTAGCTCTCCGACACTAGGTGTCCTACAAACCTAATCTACTCCACCCTAAAGCGATATCATACAGCAATTACACTACATGTGGCGGAGACTGAGGAGACAACCACCCCCCCATCACCTTGACCTCCCTCCTATATCCACACCCCCCCACACCCCATTGACCCCCACCCTACCCTCCATCCCTCTGTCTTTCACCAGAACCCATCTTAATACCTCTTGCGGCTCGGGTCCTCATAACAGAGCACCCAGCCAGCAACTTTACACTCCATATGGATTGAATTATCATACTAATTCCCGCACCATCATTCTACGAATTAAAACCTCCCCTCATTGGTCATAACAGAAGATGGAAATTATGCCATAATACCTAGCAATATCTACTCTACAGTCAATTTATTGTTTTTTCTTCTACTAGTTATAACACTCTTGTCTTATGTACGTTGAAATGTACACATAGGAGATTTTCTGTTATAGCCAAATCATTGGCACATTTGTTTCAATCACAATAACAACTGTTCCTTGACTCTTGAACAACTGTATGATGATACTGTTATACTGACACAATGTATTTTCAATAAAATTTATTTTGGAAAAAAACAAAAACAAAATGGAAAACCCTGACATGAAAAATGGTACCGGAATGTAACTCAGAATGGAAGCAGAAGTAAATTAGTATAAACATTAATTTAAATGAATAATATCACAAGTAAATAGGTATGCTGTACCTGAGTATGGTCAATGCACACAGTCAGGGCAGGAGAGCCGCAAAAGATTGACAAAAGTAACAGCAGCTGCAGGCTGTATAATGATAGTCTGTCAGTCACAGAAATCTAATAGATGATTTGTATATTAAATAGGAGTTTATATATGTGTGTATCTACTATGTGATATCAGTATAGATACATAATATATTTATTTAATATCATGCTCTAATGACCATAATATACATATTGCAATGGCAGTTGTAATAGCAAAAAAAATGTTTAAGCTCCATTAATTCAAAAAACGAATTATTACATTTTATATACTGTAAATAACTAAATACTATTCATATAAATAGTTATTTTCTAGGTCCTTCCTGTTGCATATTTTAGATAAACTTAACTTATGGGAAGTATAATAGTATTGAAGTGCAATAAAATTATGCCCAATGTGATATAGATAAAGAGTAAAAATGACAGTGGAACTTGTCCAAGCCCATAACTTTTACCATAGACACAGAGTTGTTAGACACACTAGCCGCACATCCCGACATCCAGCAGATTAATGATGGGTGTGGGAGTGCGCCGGCAGTGTCTTTATGTCAAGCCTCTCCAATCAGCTGGCACAACTGATTGCAAAAAGCTGATTGAGAGGGGAAGACAGCAGAGAGATTAGTGGACGCCCCCTGGACTGTTTGTACGTGGACCTGCTCCCACCACACCTGCGTGAAGAGTCAGCACGTCGGAGCGACATCATGCACACCCAGCCCACTGACACAGAGAGCCTCACCACTGTACTGTGCATTTCCACCGGAGTGGCAAGATGGAGGACAGACAAAGCTGTTAGATTGTCTAGAAGTCCAGAGCGCCACCTTAGTTTCTGACAACCAGGCGGCTTTGTTTGCCGGAAAATCCGCATTGGCCAAACCACAAAGCACAAGGGAATGAAAGGAGGATCAAAAAAGCAAATAAAACAATATTAGAAAGTATATAGAGATTATATAGAATTTCCAAAAATACGTGTATGCCAACATAGCATTGAAAAAATCCTCATAGACAACAGTCATGTATAGTTGGCAACATACATGTATTGAACAGACAAATGGTATTAATATTTATTAGTGTGTGATAAGAACATACATATTTTAGAAAAGCAGGCAGATAGCATTAATGCAAATTAGAGGTTCACAATATGACACTATCATATGGGTATGTATAAAGACAGAAAAAAGAATATGTTAAATCACAAATCATTCCCCTTTCCCTTTATAGTCTGAAATTTTATTTAATTTTTATTTTTCCATTATTCCACCCAAGGAGAAACCCTCGAGGAATAGTTTAAAACATATGGCTTTGTTGAGCCCAGGGGGCTGTGTGGCCTTAAGCTGGTGGATCCAGCTCCATCTGGAGGAGGATTTTGTCAAACTTTTGCGGCTCTCCTGCCCTGACTGTATGCATTGACCATACTCAAGTACACCATACCCATTTACTTTTGATATTATTCATTTGAATTAATGTGTAATTTGAATTAAAGCACCTGGACCTGATGGCATCCACCCACGGATCCTAAAAGAATTGAGCTCTGTAAATTCAAAGCCATTGTATCTAATTTTTAGGGACTCATTAATGACCGGAATAGTACCACTGGATTGGCGCAAGGCGAACGTGGTGCCTATATTTAAAAAGGGATCAAAGTCTTTACCAAGTAACTATAGACCTGTTAGTTTAACTTCTATAGTCGGGAAGATACTGGAGCGTTTAATAAAAGAGCACATAGACAAGTTCCTGCTGGAAAAAAATATTTTAAGCAACAGACAGCATGGATTCATGAAAGACAGATGTTGTCAGACAAACCTGATTTCTTTTTATGGAGAGGTAAGTAAAACCTTGGACAGAGGGGTGGCTGTGGATATGGTATACTTGGATTTTGCAAAAGCGCTCGATACAGTTTCGCACACACAGCTCATGTCTAAGGTAAAGTCTACAGGCTTGGAAATATCAGTTTGCAAATGGATAGAAAACTGGCTAAAAGACAGAATTCAGAGAGTAGTGGTTAATGATTCTTACTCTGAATGGTCTAAGGTTATCAGTGGTGTACCCCAAAGTTCAGTGCTGGGACCCTTAATTTTTAATATCTTTATAAATGATATTGGTGATAGTTCTGTCTTTGCAGATGACACCAAACTATGCAGTAAAATAATGTTCTTACAGGATGTCTCCAATTTACAAGCCAACCTCAATGCACTGTCTAATTGGGTGACTATGTGGCAGATGAGGTTTAAAGTTGAGAAATGTAAAGTTATGCACTTGGGGGCTAAGAATATGCATGCATCATACATGCTAGGGGAGTACAACTGGGGGAATCCGTAGTGAAGAAGGATCTGGGTGTTTTGGTAGATCATAAGCTCAATAATAGCATGCAATGCCAAGCTGCAGTTTCCAAAGCGAGCAAAGTCCTTTCTTGTATTAAGAGAGGCATGGACTCCAGAGAGAGATATCATTTTCCCCCTGTTCAAATAATTAGTAAGACCTCATCTGGAATATGCAGTTCAGTTTTGGGCACCAGTTATCAAAAAGGATATCGGGGAACTGGAGAAAGTACAGAGAAGGGCAACCAAACTGATAAGAGGCATGGAGGCATGCTCAGCTATGAGGAAAGTTTAGAGGAACTGAATTTATTCACTCTTGAGAAGAGGAGAATAAGGGGGGATATGATCAACATGTTCAAATATATAAGGGGTCCATATAGTGAACTTGGTGTTGAGTTATTCTATTTACGGTCAACACAGAGGACATGGGGGCACACTTTACATCTAGAGGAAAAGAGATTTCATCTCCAAATACGGAAAAGTTTCTTCACAGTAATGCCCCTTACACACGGTCGGATTTTCCGATGGAAAGTGTCCGATCGGAGCATGTTGTCGGAAGTTCCGACCGTGTGTGGGCTCCATCAGACATTTTCCATCAGATTTTCTGACACACAAAGTTTGAGAGCAGGCTATAAAATTTTCCGACAACAAAATCCGATCGCGTCAATTCCGACCATGTGTGGCCTGTTCCGACGCACAAAGTGCCACGCATGCTCAGAAGAAATTCCGAGACGGAACAGCTCGGTCTGGTAAACTTAGCGTTCGCAATGGATACAACACTTTCGTCACGGTGCAATGTTAAAAATGGTTTAATACAGTGCACTCTCTTCTTCTTTATAATGTGAGAAGAATGAAGTAGTTTGGCTGCTCATATTCACACAGACTTCTCACAAACTTCTTTCTTTATTCTTTATCGGGATTCCCTCAATATATTTTGATTTGTCACATCTGACAAAAATATTTTTTTTTTGTTTCTTTTTTTAAAGGCATTTTTTTTCCAAGGCTGATCTTTGTTTTATTTTATTTTATTTTTTTTTAATCCGACAAGATTTTATTAGGTTTGCAGGAAGAACATTACAAAAACATTGTAAGCAGATTTACATAGCTCCTCTTATGCAATACATAATCCAGTAAACAATCAAGGGTCTCAATATAACACGGCTAAGACCTTGTTCCAAATACAGTCAACCACTATCCATGTTTCACCCGGCATTGATTCCTAGCAACCTGTCATATACCAACTCCATAGGTGCTAATCCAACCATGGACCCCATATTTTTTCATATTTTGGCATGCTACCTCTACGTTGATAAATCAACTTTTCCATTTTTAGAGTTGTGTTAATATTATCCGTCCACTCTTTAATAGTCGGGGGCCTATCGGACTTCCAGTGAGTCATAATCAGCCTTCTGGCCTGAAAAAGTACTCTATGCACAGCCTCTCTGTTGTATCCTTCCCATTCGTATTCCTCCAAAGCCCCCAAGAGACACGCTCTAGGGTCCTGTGGAAGATTCACATTAAAAATTGAGTTAATGTTTTGCACCACTCCTGCCCAATACATGTGTAATTTGGGACATCTCCACAGCATATGTATAAGGTCTCCATGCTCACGTTTGCATCTAGTACACGTTGGATCCGTCTGCCTGTTCATTAAATGTAATCTATGTGGAGTGTAATATGTTCTCAATAGTATATATAATTGGGTGAGTTTTTGTGACACATTGAGTGAACATTGGTTCACTGCCTGAAAGATCTCCTCCCACTGATCACCGTCTAGTTGTCCCACCTCTGTTTCCCATTTCTCTCTCACCCTCAAGGGATGGTGTCTCATCACGGATTGTAGCAGGATGGCATAGCATTGAGAAATAAATCCTTTAGATGAGTCAGCATCCCTCAGTAGGTTAAATACCGGGGTTGGGGACAAATGCCATTCCGAAGAGCGACTCTGTGTGTGTACTGCATGTCTAAGCTGCACATAGTAGAATAACATTGAGGCTGGCAGATTATACGTTTCCTTTAAATCAGCAAATGTTCGTAATACTCCATCCCTAAATATATGTTTGATATGAGTGACTCCAAACTGCTTCCAACGAGCTCCGCACTGTAATTTAGCTAGTTCCCCATATGTTTCATTGTGCCAAATGGAACTATATTCCGTATATCCATCAACATTCTGGAGATATTTGGACTTATTCCACACCTTTTGAATCAGACTGAACGTTGGGTATTTTTTATGTGGTTTAGTGAAGGCTAATGCCTCTAAAGCCATATGAATCGGACCTTTACCTACTGTATGTATCATTAACCTGTGGGATGAGTTTTGTGACGGGACAAATGTACCAATCAGGTGCTGTAATTGGGAGGTCAGGTAATACAACCATGGGTTGGGCAATGCCAGTCCACCACAGTCCTTGGGTCTCTGTAGGTGTTCTAATTTTATCCGGGCGGGACCATTTTTCCAAATAAGAGTTCGGAAAATGGCATTAACTATATGAAATATTTTTAAGGGGATAACCATAGGGGTGTTATGCAGAACATAAAGTAACTGGGGCATAAGAATCATTTTTACTAGATTTATTCTACCTGCTACCGACATTAACAGAGAGTTCAAGGTCTTAATTTTGTCTCGGAAGCGTTGTAGGAGTGGAAATATATTTAAATATATTTAAATGTATAAAGTCCCGGGGCTGGGACGTAATTTGAATCCCTAGATATTTGAAGGAAGTAGTAATCGGAATAGGGCAAGTGGCGCACACCTCCTGTGATTCATCTCCATCCAATAAGAGAAGGGCAGACTTTGACCAATTTATAAGAAGGCCAGAAAACTTCCCAAATTTAGATATGGTCGACATGGCCTCCTGGAGAGAGGGGCCAGTACCACCAAGTAGGAGCATGGTGTCATCAGCATACAACATAATTTTTTCCTGTATGTCACCATAACAGAAGCCTGTAATGTTCCAATTTGCCCTGATTCCGATCGCCAATGGTTCAATAGCCAGCGTGAAGAGGAGAGGAGACAGGGGACATCCCTGTCTCGTATCTCTCCTCAACGCGAAGCTCGGGGACAGAAAGCCGGACACCCTCACAGCAGCCTCAGGCTGACCATAAAGGAGCTTAACCCAAGAGATATATTGTGGACCAAATCCAAAACTCCGCAAGACCGACCACAGATAATCCCAGTCTATGCTATCAAATGCCTTAGTGGCATCCAATGACAGCAAGGCCCTGGAACCCATATTGTCTGCTTTGGATTGCATATTAAGGAATAGCCTTCTCAAATTAACCGCAGTTGATTTATTGGGCATGAAGCCAGCTTGGTCTCCATGTACAATTGAAGTAATAACTCCATTTAATCTAATGGCCAGAGCTTTAGCTAATATTTTCACGTCACTCTGTAACAGAGAAATAGGGCGATATGTCCCCGGGTCTACCGGATCCTTACCAGGTTTAAGTAGCAAAACAATATTAGCCCTAGACATTGATATTGGTAGGCGTCCTTCCTCCCGGGCTCTATTAAAGACCTTAAGCAGTTGGGGTAGTAGTTCAGTAGGATATTGTTTATATATCTCTATGGGAATTCCGTCTTCCCCTGGCGCTTTGCAGTTAGGAAAAGATCCAACCGCAGTCTGTAGTTCTTCCACTGTAAGGGGGTTCTCCAAGAGCACTCTCTGATCTGTGTTTAACTTGGGGAAATCTATCTGTCCTAAGTATTGTTCTAACTCTTCAGGTGTGTAAGATGTACCCGGCCTATATAGGTCTTCATAGTAAATAGTTAGTTCCTGCAGCACCTTCTCAGGCGTATTAACTATGTTACCCGTCTTAGTCCTAATAGCACCTATGGTTGGGGACTTCTGGTATGAATTTGCGATTCTCGCCAGTAAGCGGCCTGTTTTCTCGCCCTCCTCAAAAAAAGCCTGTTTTGCAAAGAATCTCTTCTTGTCGGCCGACGAGGATAGCAGTTGACAATATGCAGACAGGGCTGCCTGCCATGCCTCCTTGGTCGAGTCAGAAGGATCCGCGACATATAATTGTTCCATCTCTTGTACTCTAGTTTCAAGTTCATTTTTAAGAGCAGATGAGTCTTGTTTGACCTTATTCATTTCAGCGATTATTACACCCCTCAAATATGCCTTAAAGGCATCCCACTGCCCAACCATCGAGTCATTTGGATCCTGGGTGCGGAAAAACTCACACATGCTCCCTACTATCCCCTCATGTGAGCGGAATAGTTTCAACCAGAAAGCGTTGAATTTCCAGGGGGCTTTAGGTAGTGTAACTATTGGGGCAATTATAAGCCGTATAACCACTGGAGAGTGGTCAGATACACTGCAAGGCCTATGTATCATATCAGAGACATACGGGAGCATGTTTAAGCTGCACACCCCCAGGTCAATTCTAGACAAACAACCATGGGTTTTAGAAAAACATGTAAATTGTCTAACTCCTGGGTTCCTGTGTCTCCAGACATCCACCCAGCCCACCTCTTGCAACAACCGTGCCAGGGGGGTATCCCTGGAGAGGGCAGAGGCTCCGGGGTGTCTATCTTCAACTGGATTTAAACAGCAGTTGAAGTCCCCCGTTACCAACAGCGGTGCGTCAGGCCTGCCATCCATAAATGTTAGCAGAGACCTAAGCACCGCCGCCGTGAAGGGGGGGTTATATATACCACCGCCAGCACACAAGTCAATGTACCCAACCTGCAATGGAGAAAAACATATCGACCTTCACTATCAATTTCATTTGCAAATTCTTCATAGTCCAGGTTACCATGAATCAGCACGCTCACCCCCCTAGAATAGGAAGTGTGCATAGAGTGATAGGCCTTTCCCACCCAGGAGTAACCTAGGAAGCTCACAGTGTCCGCAGTCAAGTGGGTCTCCTGGTAGCAAAGAATTCCGGGGATGTACTTCTTCAAACACATACGAATCATAGTACGTTTCAGTGGGGAGTGGAGTCCCCTAACATTCCAAGATACTAACGGGATGTCCGCCATGTCTGCTGGTAGGCAAGTAATGTTGACCGGTAATTTATGCGCACCTGTGCAAGATGGTAGATCCACTTCTGTAGCAAAGTTCCTCTGGATTTGTTGTTTGCCGTGGGTATGATGAACTCGTGCTCTTTTGAGATATTATCCGTTCTACTTGTGACTCTAGTAAATTCTTCCCCGCAACAGTGGGGGGTAGTGGAAAAGGAAACTTTCTTGTGCTATAAACTGCACTTTCTGCCAACATGGCAACTTTAACAACATATGCGATATTCCATCGCTCTTTTTCCATGAAAATGGTAATTCGCAATTCAACTTTTGTTCCAATTCGCTCTCATTACACTGCTTAGGAATATTCTGTCCCCCAGCCAAGGAACATCTTTCAACATTGAAAAGAAGGAAAAAAGGTATGCTCTGGTTGCCCATCTAGAAAATGGTATAGAAGGACACTTTCAATGCCTGCTCATTTCTATCCAACCAGACTGAAGCGTCCTTAGCGGATTCAAAGAACTGTGCTTGGCCTCTCACCACAACCCGAAGTTTCGCCGGATATAGTATAGCATATGGGAGTTGCAGAAGTCGCAATCTGCGTTTCACGTCTGTGAATTTAGCTCTGCGCCTCTGGACTTCTGCCAAAAAGTCCGGGTAGAAGGTAGAAGGATACCCGGACACCATTATGGAGAACATTTGCCTTTTCTCGAGCTTGTCTCAGCACTGCTTCTCTGTCCTTGTAATGTAAAATTCTTGCAAGAATGGATCTTGGAGGGCCCCCTGGTGGAGGAGGGCGTGAAGGCACTCTGTGAGTAGGGATGAGCCGAACACCCCCCTGTTCGGTTCGCACCAGAACATGCGAACAGGAAAAAAGTTCGTTCGAACATGCGAACACCGTTAAAGTCTATGGGACACGAACATGAATAATCAAAAGTGCTAATTTTCAAGGCTTATATGCAAGTTATTGTCATAAAAAGTGTTTGGGGACCTGGGTCCTGCCCCAGGGGACATGGATCAATGCAAAAAAAAGTTTTAAAAACGGCCGTTTTTTCAGGAGCAGTGATTTTAATAATGCTTAAAGTCAAACAATAAAAGTGTAATATCCCTTTAAATTTCGTACCTGGGGGGTGTCTATAGTGTGCCTGTAAAGGGGCGCATGTTTCCTGTGTTTAGAACAGTCTGACAGCAAAATGACATTTTGAAGGAAAAAACTCATTTAAAACTACCCGCGGCTATTGCATTGCCGACAATACACATAGAAGTTCATTGATAAAAACGGCATGGGAATTCCCCAAAGGGGAACCCCGAACCAAAATTAAAAAAAAAAAATGACGTGGGGGTCCCCCTAAATTCCATACCAGGCCCTTCAGGTCTGGTATGGATATTAAGGGGAACCCCGGCCAAAATGTAAAAAAAAAAATGACGTGGGGTTCCCCCTAAATTCCATACCAGACCCTTCAGGTCTGGTATGGATTTTAAGGGGAACCCCGCGCCAAAAAAAAAAAAAAAAACGGCGTGGGGTCCCCCCAAAAATCCATACCAGACCCTTATCCGAGCACGCAACCTGGCAGGCCGCAGGAAAAGAGGGGGGGACGAGAGTGCGGCCCCCCCTCCCTCCTGAACTGTACCAGGCCACATGCCCTCAACATTGGGAGGGTGCTTTGGGGTAGCCCCCCAAAACACCTTGTCCCCATGTTGATGAGGACAAGGGCCTCATCCCCACAAGCCTGGCCGGTGGTTGTGGGGGTCTGCGGGCGGGGGGCTTATCGGAATCTGGAAGCCCCCTTTAACAAGGTGACCCCCAGATCCCCGCCCCCCCCTGTGTGAAATGGTAAGGGGGTACATAAGTACCCCTACCATTTCACGAAAAAAGTGTCAAAAATGTTAAAAATGACAAGAGACAGTTTTTGACAATTCCTTTATTTAAATGCTTCTTCTTTCTTCTATCTTCCTTCATCTTCTGGTTCTTCTGGCTCTTCTGGTTCTTCTGGTTCTTCCTCCGGCGTTCTCGTCCAGCATCTCCTCCGCAGCGTCTTCTGTCTTCTTCTCCTCGGGCCGCTCCGCACCCATGGCATGGGGGGGAGGCTCCCGCTCTTCTCTTCTTCTCTTCTTCTTTTCTTCTTTTCTTCTTTTCTTCTCTTCTTCTCTTCTTCTTCATTTTCTTCTCCGGGCCGCTCCGCAATCCATGCTGGCATGGAGGGAGGCTCCCGCTGTGTGACGGCGCTCCTCGTCTGACAGTTCTTAAATAACGGGGGGGCGGGGCCACCCGGTGACCCCAACCCCCTCTGACGCACGGTGACTTGACGGGACTTCCCTGTGACGTCACGGGGAATGCCACAGGGAAGTCCCGTCAAGTCACCGTGCGTCAGAGGGGGGCGGGGTCACCGGGTGTCCCCGCCCCCCCATTATTTAAGAACTGTCAGACGAGGAGCGCGGTCACACAGCGGGAGCCTCCCTCCATGCCAGCATGGATTGCGGAGCGGCCCGGAGAAGAAAATGAAGAAGAAGAGAAGAAGAAAAGAAAAGAAGAAAAGAAGAAAAGAAGAAGAGAAGAGCGGGAGCCTCCCCCCCATGCCATGGGTGCGGAGCGGCCCGAGGAGAAGAAGACAGAAGACGCCGCGGAGGAGATGCTGGACGAGAACGCCGGAGGAAGAACCAGAAGAGCCAGAAGAACCAGAAGATGAAGGAAGATAGAAGAAAGAAGAAGCATTTAAATAAAGGAATTGTCAAAAACTGTCTCTTGTCATTTTTAACATTTTTGACACTTTTTTCGTGAAATGGTAGGGGTACTTATGTACCCCCTTACCATTTCACACAGGGGGGGGGGCCGGGATCTGGGGGTCACCTTGTTAAAGGGGGCTTCCAGATTCCGATAAGCCCCCCACCCGCAGACCCCCACAACCACCGGCCAGGGTTGTGGGGATGAGGCCCTTGTCCTCATCAACATGGGGACAAGGTGTTTTGGGGGGCTACCCCAAAGCACCCTCCCAATGTTGAGGGCATGTGGCCTGGTACGGTTCAGGAGGGAGGGGGGGCCGCACTCTCGTCCCCCCTCTTTTCCTGCGGCCTGCCAGGTTGCGTGCTCGGATAAGGGTCTGGTATGGATTTTTGGGGGGACCCCACGCCGTTTTTTTTTTTTTTTTTTGGCGCGGGGTTCCCCTTAAAATCCATACCAGACCTGAAGGGTCTGGTATGGAATTTAGGGGGAACCCCACATCATTTTTTTTTTTAAATTTTGGCCGGGGTTCCCCTTAATATCCATACCAGACCTGAAGGGCCTGGTATGGAATTTAGGGGGACCCCCACGTCATTTTTTTTTTTTAATTTTGGTTCGGGGTTCCCCTTTGGGGAATTCCCATGCCGTTTTTATCAATGAACTTCTATGTGTATTGTCGGCAATGCAATAGCCGCGGGTAGTTTTAAATGAGTTTTTTCCTTCAAAATGTCATTTTGCTGTCAGACTGTTCTAAACACAGGAAACATGCGCCCCTTTACAGGCACACTCTAGACACCCCCCAGGTACGAAATTTAAAGGGATATTACACTTTTATTGATTGACTTTAATTATTATTAAAATCACTGCTCCTGAAAAAACGGCCGTTTTTAAAACTTTTTTTTGCATTGATCCATGTCCCCTGGGGCAGGACCCAGGTCCCCAAACACTTTTTATGACAATAACTTGCATATTAGCCTTTAAAATTAGCACTTTTGATTTCTCCCATAGACTTTTAAAGGGTGTTCCGCGGCATTCGAATTTGCCGCGAACACCCCAAATTGTTCGCTGTTTGGTGAACTTGCGAACAGCCAATGTTCGAGTCGAACATGAGTTCGACTCGAACTCGAAGCTCATCCCTATCTGTGAGCACATTCCACTGCGAACATTGGGGAAAATTCATTTTTTCCAAAGAGTTCCACTAGCCAATTTTCAACATAAGTGGTGGGATCCCTGCCCTCCACTTTCTCAGGCAACCCCACTATGCGAACATTGTTTCGCCTTAAGCGATTTTCCAAATCCTCTGCATGATCATATGCATCCCTGGCCAATTGTAGTGCTGTTCTGGTATCTTGTGTCATAGGTGGTAACTGATCTTCCATGTCACTGACTCTGCTTTCCACAGCCGTGGTTCGCTCCCGTATCTTCTGCATGTCTTGCCTTAGTAGTGACATATCTTCTCTCAGACCCCCAAACTGCTCCTTCAAATTGTTAACAGAAGCTGTACAGTTGTTCACAGCTCTGAGTATGTCAGCTAAAGTAGGCTGCATAATGTCCGGGTCCGCTGAGCTTTGTGGTTCCCCAGATGTATGGGCTGACTGCTCCCCCTCCTCCTCTCCCCAGTGTGTTATCTGCCTGCATGGTCTCTTGCATAGCATGTGTCCCAGCATGGCTGGATGGCTGCTCTGTTCCCAATGTCCCAGCCATTTTCTGTGCATAGTATATCATGTCTCTAGGGGCATCTTTACCAGGGATTTTTGGCGTCTTACTTGCTTTAGGCCCAGAGTCTTTCAGCTTGTCCTGTCCGCGAGGTGTGTGTTTCACTGAGGGCGCCGCGGCGCCATCTTGGATCTCCAGGCCCGTCATCTCAGTCTGTCCTTTTCAGAACTTTCCTCTGGTGCAGAGAGCCGGCGGATGATCCCCTGGGGTCTCAGGATCGTGCCCTTGCTGCATAGGGCAAAATAAAGTCGGTATGTGGGCTGGGGGAGGATCGGTTACCAGATCGCTGCTGGGAGCTGTGGGAGATGCATCCTCTCACATGCCTGCCTTGGCCACGCCCCCGTTTTATTTTATTTTAAGTTTTACTCCAGAATATTTTTGTGTGTGTTTTATGTGTCAAGTTACCACAACACCATTGATATCTTATATTATTTAATCTCAAGGAGATTGTTTGGTGTTGGTGTCCCTTGTTAATTTCACATTGTACTTTAGAAATGTACCTGCCTCCTCACAAACAAACTGTCCTTTTTGAAGGAAAACACACATAGGAGAGTATAATTGAAACCAAAAATCCTTTATTAAGGGCTCAGAACCAAACAAAGAGGGAGGCAACACTGCAGAAACAGCAGAAATTAGCGAAGCCTTGGACCCCCAGGGCAGACATCAATTCTTTAACATCAAAATTGGTGGCCTGAGGAGTTCATATGTAAGGGAGTGCAGTCTGGTCCAGAAGTCCCAGAGATCCGGAAAGCAGCAGATGACATCTGTGTCCCCAGGCTCTGGTACCACAAGAGGCTGCATCTTTTGCCAGACCAGACTGGACCCAGGGTCATCACTTTCTGGTCTTCTTTCCACACTTCCTTCCTGGCTGTGGCTCTGCTGTTGGAGATGTGGCAGGAGGAGGAGTAGGACCTGGAGGAGGAGGAGAAATAGAAGGACCTGGAGGAGGAGGAGGAGGACCATGTGTGAGGTCACAAATGTGGGTAGCAGATGTTATTTGGCCCCTCAACCCCTTATTGAGAGCTTCCAACATTAATGACTCACACATGAGTTGTTGGCCCTCCTCCAACCGCTGCATTTTACAGGCAATTATGCCAGCAAAGTCCTCCTCCACAGTGTGGGGGGCTGTCAGGGCCTCTGTAGCCTTCCAAAAGAGACCTATGGCAGCCTCCTCTAGGGTACTCCTCTTCCTGCCACTTTCTCTTTGCGGGTGTAAGGGAGGGACCTGCATATCAGGCAGCCTGCTTGGACCGGCCACCTCCTGGCTGAGACTTTCCTGTGTATGAAAAAGGGACATGGTTTTAGTTTCTGCATCATCAATCAGAAACATAAATTAGTACTCCAAACTCACATCTAGTTAACATCATTGATTGGACAACCTGAACTATTTAGAGGAATGCTATACCTGGCTCAAGCTGGGCTCCTCCACATGTTGCTGCCTGGAAGGCCCAGGTTGGGCGTCAGAAGCCTCAGCTGGGGGGGAAGAAAGCGTGGAAGGAAGACTGGAGAGTGATGACCTGGGTTCAGTCTGGCCTGCCAGAAAATGTAGCCTGTCATAGTACCACATCCTGGGGACATAGACGTCATCTGCTGCTCCAGATCTCTGCGAATCCTGGACCTTCTTGTGCTCCCTTAGATAAGTGCTCCTCAGGCCACCAATTAGGATCTTCAAATAGGTGGTGTCTGCCGTGGGGATCACCTGCTTCACAATTTCCAGCAATTGATCCAGTGCTGCCTTCCTCTTTGTTTGGTTCTTATAATGTGGGTGGTTTATCTGCCACAGACAAGGCGGCAATCTTCATTGACATGTTCAGGGAGCTGCCTTGTCTGTGGCAGGTATCGTTCAATATATCCATTTTCACTGCAAGACACAACACAAGACAAACCCTAATGTCAGGCAAAATTCTTCTAATCTAGTTACAATACAGGCCTCAATCTAGAAGCAGTATAGGCCCAAGTTTGGCTCTTACCTTCGTTATCATGATCGGTGCCTCCGATACTCCTTCCTCCGCTCACAGATCATACACACTGCGCATGCGTGTAACTCCACCCGCCCCTGACGTTCTTTCTAGTCTATTCCCTGCCCCTTTTTGTTCGGCGCAGTGGGTAAAGAGCACATGGCGGAGTCAGAGCAGGTGCGTGCTAATTATAGCAATGAGGAGGAGGAGAGGGAAAGCCCAGATCCGGAAACATCCCGATCCAGAAGGAGACGATTTAAGGCCTCAAATATGTCCTTTGAGGAGATGTTGGAGATGGTCGACATCCTGAAGAAGGCCGACTATGATGGAAAGTATGGACCTTACCCCAACCCCAATATCAGAAAGGCCAAGATCATGGCGAAAGTGGTCAAAAGTCTGCACCGGAATTTAGGGGTACGACGATCGAAAGATCAGCTCAAGGAAGCGGTGGTCAGACCTGAAATTAAGAGAGCCCGAGCAGTGCAGAAAGATCCAGAGAGTGCTGCAAAAAAGTAAGTAGTTGTGCTGTGTTCCTATTCTTTTTGTCTTTATTACGTTCGTGCTGCTCCATGTGCTTTTCTTAAGTGTTGTACAGTTTAAAATGGCAACTTTCATGTTCATGGGCCCATTATTCGTTCGTATCAAACATTTTTCTTTCGGCCTATAAAACACCATTGTTTAGGCCATATGCATTTGCCCACATTTTTTAGGGCCTACTTGTATGAAAAATATTTGGTTGTGTAGATGGGTTTGTGACTAGAATGAAATGCAAACTAGATTCTGTGTAAGGAGAGGACATGCAGCAGCTGTTTTCACATCTGGACGTTGGAGCACTAGTGTGGGACACCAGAACACCCTTTTTATTAGGGGGCCCACACAGGTGCTCCAGTGTATACTATAGGGGGGTCTCCATCTGTGAAGCTTGTACAAGACAGGTAAAGTCTTGAAGCTTGACAACGGACAATAAAAATACTACATCTTGGAACTCTGCCAAAATAGACAATTGTACCCCACTTCCAAGCAATGTTTCATCTTTATATTTCGGCCATCAAATATATGTGTGCTAATTATACCATTTTTGTGTTACATAGGGGAGAAAAGACTCGGAGAACACCCCTCATCCGAGGAGACCACAGACCCCCCACCTCGGGAAGAAGGGGAAATACCCCCAACCCAAGAAGAGCAGGAGGAGGAAGAAGATGTGGTGGAAATTGGCACCACAATAGGTGAGTGTCTGTGACCACAGACTCAGGTAAGAGATGGATGCCGGCATATTTATAATATCTGTTTTTTTTGGTTTTCTCTCTTTTTAGGTGATTGTGATGTTGTGGACCCAGGGCATTTCACCTCTGAAAGTGCACAGATCCTGATTGGGGAGATCATGGGGTGTAATTTAGCTTTGGAAAACATCAAGAAAAACATCAATGATGTTATTCAAAAAAATAATAACATCATTGATGTTTTGGGGAGAGTTTAACCCTTTCATGACTAAGCCTATTTTTGAAATTTGGTGTTTACAAGTTAAAATCCGTATTTTTTGCTAGAAAATGACTTAGAACCCCCAAACATTATATATATTTTTTTAGCAGAGAATCTAGAGAATAAAATGGCGATTGTTGCAATATTTTTTATCACACGGTATTTGTGCAGCGGTGTTTTAAACGCAAATTTTTGGAAAAGTGACAATTTCATGAATTTTAAAAAATCCAAACAGTAAAGTTACCCCAATTTTTTTGTATAATGTGAAAGATGATGTTACGCCGAGTAAATAGATACCAAACATGTCACCCTTTATAATTGCACGCACTCGTGGAATGGCGACGAACTACGGTACCTTTGAATTTCCATAGGCGACGATTTAAAATTTTTTTACGGTTACCAGATTTGAGCTACAGAGGAGGTCTAGGGCTAGAATTATTGCTCTCGCTCTGACGATCGCGGCGATACCTCACATGTGTGGTTTGAACACCGTTTACATATGCGGGCGCGACTTCCGTATGCGTTTTCTTCGCTGCGCGAGCTCGCGGGGACAGGGGCACTTTTTATTTAATTTATTTATTTTTGTACTTTATAAATTGTGTTTAAAATTTTTTTTTTTTTTTTTTACTTTTATTGCTGTCACAAGCAATGTAAACATCCCTTGTGACAGTAATATGTGGTGACAGGTACTCTTTATGGAGGGATGGGGGGTCTAAAAGACCCCCCATCCCTCCTTTACACTTCAAAGTATTCAGATCGCTGAAAACGGCGATTCTGAATACTGTGTACTTTTTTAAATTCGGCGCCATTGGCAGCCGAGTAAACGGGAAGTGACGTCATGACGTCGCTTCCGCATTTACAAGAAGAAGGCTGGAACGAAGCCACTTGCAGCTTCGTTCCAGTCCGCCCCCAGCCGCCGAAGGCAGCCGAACGGACACCGGGCCTCCCGATCGCACGGGAGGCCCGATAACAGCGGCGGGAGGCGGCGGGAGGGGGGGGATGTCCCCTCCCGCTCCTCCGGTATAACAACCGAGCGGCTTTTAGCCGCATTGGTTGTTATATTTGGGTAGCTGATCGCCCACTGAAAACAACGGTACCGGGATGATGCCCGCAGCTGCGGGCATCATCCCGGTATAACCCCGGAAAGCCGAGTACGCATATATGCGTTCGGTCGGCGGGAACCCGTCCAAATCCCTTTGTTTTTTTGTACGCTACAATGTTAAAAATGTTTTAGCGATTTTTAGAAAAGCCAAATTTTGAGGATGCACACAGTGTGCCAACATGTGCTATCTGCCATCATGGGAGATCAATGGACGCGTTTTGGGGGTGCAACCCCTTCCTCAATAATAAACTAGCTGAGAGGAAGGGGTTGCTCCCCCAAAACATGTCCCTTGATCCCCCGTGATGGCAGCTAGCACATGTTGACATTCGTAAATTGGTGTGCATCTTCAAAATTTGGCTTTTCCTGGGGTGACTTCACCCCATCTGAATGCAATATCAAACATAGTTCCTAAATACTCATGTCTGATATTGCCTTCAAGTTTTACCAAATGTGAACTTTGTAAGTTCAAGATTTGTGTCTTTCTTGTTGGTTTTACACATGCCTGTTTTATCTTAAATGGATATTTCTATTTTTGATAATGCCACCCCAAAAATTGTTATACAACAAACATGTTGGTTTGTTTTAAAAACCTTTTCTAAATGCACATGTGATTGTGCAGGTATTAAAAAGATTGTTAATCAAGAATGTGTGGATTATTGTCTCAACGCTACAACACTTTTGTGGTGATGTAATTGCTGCTTTCTGTGACAATGGGTGTTATTTCCTAAGGGCAAATCCACTTTGCACTACAAGTGCAGTTTCAGTGCATTTTCAAGTGCACTTGTAGTGCAAAGTGTATTTGCCTTTAGTAAATAACAACCAACAATGCTTTGTATAAGGTTACACAATCACACCATTTTCACGACTCACCACATTTCGGTCAGGGTCAGCTAAAACAAACACAAGCAGTAAATGTCACCAAAGATTTGCTTAATTTTTTTTTATTTGATCAAGGTTTCACAAATTGTCTGGCATATTTATGGCCCCCCTACCCGCAAAGAACTCAAGGTATCTTAGCCGGACATCACAGCGCCTCAGGGAGGGCAAGCCAGGACAGCCACTTTCAAGCACTGTCAGGGTTGTTTAATTTATAATTCCGGCCTCAGGCCCAACTGAGCCAGCATAGTTGGCAGAATGTTGCCGTAAAAAGTTATGTAGAACACAGCATGCCAGGATTATATGATTCAGTTTATACTCCACCATATGGATGGGTGTAAGAAATAGGCGGAACCGGCTGGCCATGATTCCAAATGTGTACTCCACCACTCTTTTGGCTCTGGCCAGCCGGTAATTAAAAACCCTCTGTTCTGGGGTGAGGGTCCTCATCGGGAATGGCCGCATAAGATGGTCCCCCAGCGCAAATGCTTCATCCGCAACGAAGATGAATGGGAGTCCTTCCACATTCTCTTCTGGAAGTGGCAAGTCCAAGCTGCCATTCTGGAGACGCCTGTAAAACTCCATCTGGATGATGACTCCACCATCGGACATCCGGCCATTCTTCCCCATGTCCACATACAGGAAGTCGTAATTAGCTGACACCACCGCCAACATCACAATACTATTGAACCCCTTGTAATTATAATAGTATGACCCTGAGTTGGGTGGTGGGACGATGTGGACGTGTTTCCCATCAATTGCCCCTCCGCAGTTAGGAAAGTCCCACCGCTGGGCAAAGTGGGAGGCCACAGTCTGCCATTCCTGTGGCGTGGAAGGAAACTGTTGAGGAAAACAAAAATAAATTAGTATTTTTGCACAAACATGGAAAGCAGATTAGACACAAACATTCTTGGCCAACATCCAGATAACATTTATTAAGGGGAATTTTACAACACCAAAGTATAAGGTACACCTACCATATTCCCCCTCCCCCTCTCATGGGCCATTTCTAACATTATAGGGGGGATCTTGGACAGGTAACCCTCTCCACTTCATTGAGAGATGAATGCCTAAATAATGGGTATTACTTGGAACAGCCCCTCCTTAGTTACACTATTGGCAGACCACTGGACAGGTAAGAAGTGTCATAATACAAAGATATAAATACACACTGTACACATTTGAGCACATTTGGACATTCTGCTATTACCTAGCAAGATAATAATGGGATACAAAAACTTTAAACAGTACCATTTGAAAGTATTCAGGCAGGCCCTTGCACTACATGCTTTGGGGAATTCATCCATACATGTGACCACAAAAGAGGTGGGTATAGTGTGTATGGGTTTGGCAAAGTCAGCAGATAGATGATTGAGGATAGATAGAGAATTGGGATCAGCTGACTTAGCAGTTGGGGGGAGGGAGGGTTAAAAATGATTTGGGGACACCACAAAAAAAAGCCTCTGGCACTCTGCCTGAATTTAATGCACAAATCAGATTTCTAAACATTTTAGGGGGTATTTAGGGTAAAGCACTACTATGGAGCTGATAAAATACATTGTTAAGTGACTACATGATGTGAATATAGGGCAGGAGACCATGCTGGGGAGGTAAGTGAAGGCAAATATGTATGAAGGAGAAAAAAAAAATTCCAGCATGCATGAGGACAAAGGGGACATTCACAGCATATTACAATCATGGTAATTAGGGAATGAGGAAAGAAATACAATATATTATCAAACATTAAATACAATAAAATGTGATATTAAAGGATAAAAATCTTACCTTAATATACTCCTTCTGCAGGACCTGGATGATGGCAGAACAGGTCTCTGGGATAATGATACCCAGAGCCTGGGGGGAGATGCTTGTTGAGAACTTCAAGTCCTGCAGGCTTCTCCCCGTCGCCAAGTACCGCAGGGTAGTGATGAGCCTCTGCTCCGGAGTGATGGCTTGCCTCATGCAGGTATCCTGCCTGCTGATATAGGGGGTCAGCGAAGCCAACAAACGGTGAAATACGGGGTCCGTCATCCTGAGAAATTTTCTGAAATCATCAGGATTATTCTCACGGATCTCACGGAGCAAAGGCATATGAGAGAACTGGTCACGCTGAAGCAACCAATTCTTGGTCCATGAACTCCTTCCCACCCTGTTCATGGACTGGACTTGTGTCAAGGTCAGGACCCCAACACCAGGCCCCCGCACAGCACGAACTCTACGAGGAGTACGTATACGCAACATGGCTAGAAAACGGTCGGCTGCTCAGAACGAAGTAACAGAACGCACTGAAGAACAGCAAGGCCTGTGAAGAGTGACCTGAAAAACAGCAACGAATGAACAAGAACACAATGACTAATCCAAGTCACGCGTAGCTTGCTTGCATGCACTGAAGAGCAGATACAAACCCACAAGCACAAAGTGAACCGCAGAAAACGATCTGAAAGCCACGAGTCTGAAAAAGCGCGAATCGTCTCTCACCAAACTTTTACTAACACGAGATTAGCAAAAGGAGCCTAAAGGGTGCCGCACTTGGTTCTGAAATGGCCTTTTCTAGTCTCGTCGTACATGGTTGATGTCACCGCATTCTTGGAGATCGGAAATTCCGACAACTTTGTGCGACCGTGTGTACGCAAAACAAGTTTGAGCCAACATCTGTCGGAAAAAATCCTAGCATTTTGTTGTCGGAATGTCCGATCAATGTCCGACCGTGTGTATGGGGCATAAGAGCTGTGAAAATGTAGAATAGACTCCCGCCAGAGGTGGTTCTGGCCAGCTCAGTAGATTGCTTTAAGAAAGGCCTGGATACTTTCCTAAATGTACATAATGTAACTGGGTACTAACATTTATAGGTAAAGTTGATCCAGGGAAAATCCAATTGCCTCTTGGGGGATCAGGAAGGAATTTTTTCCCCTGCTGTATCAAATTGGAGCATGCACTGCTGGGGTTTTTTGCCTTCCTCTGGATCAACTGTGGGTATAGAATTGGGTATATTGGATTGTACGATATTTTTTATTTTATTTATTTATTTTTATAACTATTTTTACTAATTTACTTCTGCTCCCATTCAGAGTTCCGGTACCATTCTTCATTTCAGGGTTTTCCATTTTGGGCCCCAGTATATCAGTTTGGCCATCCCCCTGCCTTGGAATGTGAGAGAAGCCCTTCTCTCGGGGATAACATTCACAGCACCAAGTCCTTTTGAGACTGTTTCTTCTGATGCCTATATGCCTTGAAATAGCAATCCCATGGACACGACTCTTACTGCTATTTATCTCCTCTGTTTTTTAAACGTTATATAAAGGAATGTTGAAATTTGCCTTGCTATCAAACACTATGTAAGTGAATACGTTCAATATGTGATATAAATATGTATTATGACTACAATATTTAATAGATTTGAAATTCATTATTCTTTAATTATGTCAGGACATTATGTCATGTTAGGACATAATAAGGGGGAACACAGCACCAATTTTATCATTACCGTTCATTCTTATTATTAATTGTTTACACTACAGCCTGTTCCCCCTCCATCACCTCTTCATGTTTACATGCATACTAACCCCCTTTTTTTCTATTTTACTTGTCTGGCACTTCATACATTGTTAACCTCTTCAATAGGCTTCTATACATATAGAAGAGAATTATGCTTCAAGTATTATCATGTGTATCAGTTTAACCACTTCAGTACAGGGCACTTAGACACCTTCCTGCCCAGACCAATTTTCAGCTTTCAGCACTGTCGCAGTTTGAATGACAATTGCGCGGTGATGCTACACTGTACCCAAACTAAATTTTTATAATTTTGTTCCCACAAATAGAGCTGTCTTTTGGTGGTATTTGATCACCTCTGCGGTATTTATTTTTTGCTAAACAAATAAAAAAAGACAGAAAATTGTGTAAAAAATAAAAGTTTTGCTTTTGTTTCTGTTAAAAAAAAATGTAAATAAGTAAGTTTTCTCTTTCACTGATGGGCACTGATAAGGTGGCACTGACAGGCACTGATACGGCGGCACCGATGAGGTGGCACCAATGAGCGGGCACTGAAGGCACTGACGATGAGCACTGATATGCGGCACTGATGGGCACTGGTAGGCGGCACTGATGGGTGGCACTGATATGCAGCACTGATGGGCATTGATAGGCGGCACCGATGGGCACTCATGGGTGGCACTGGGTGGCACTGGTTGGCACTGATGGGCACTGATAGGCGACACTGATGGGCACTGAAAGGCCACACTGCTGGGCACTGATAGAGTGGCACTGATAGGTGGCACTGATAGGTGGCACTGCTGGGCAATGATGGGCACTGATAGGTGGCTCTGATAGGCACTGATGGGCACTGATACGTGGCACTGATGGGCACTGATACACGGCACTGATATGAGGCACTGATAGGCATCCCTGGTGGCACTGGCAGTGGTAGGCATTGGAGTGGGCACTGATTGGCAGCTGCCTGGGCATTGATTGGCAGCTGCCTTTGCACTGATTAGTATTTCCCTGGGGGTCTAGGGGGCATACCTGGTGGTCCAGTGTGGCTGGTTTCCCTGGTGGTCCTAGGCGGCTTCCCTGGTGGTCCTGGGTGGCTTCCCTGGTGGTCCTGGGTAGGATCCGAGGGGGGGCTGTGTTGATAAACAATCAGCACAGACCCCCCCTGTCAGGAGAGCAGCCAATCGGCTCTCCTCTACTCGCGTCTGTCAGACGCGAGTGAGGAAAAGCCGATCACAGGCTCTTCCTATTTACATTGTGATCAGTTGTGATTGGACACGGCTGATCACGTGGTAAAGAGTCTCTGTCAGAGACTGACAGCCCGCAACAATGATCGTGCGATGCGCACCCCCGGGGCGTCATATGATGTCCGGTCAGGAACATCAAACCACTTTGCCGCCGTCATTTTGTAATAGGGCGGGTGGCAAGTGGTTAATAATTAGTTTTAGTCAATTCAAGACTGTTAACCCCTGCTTCACCTGCCCCTTGCTATAATTTATTTTTCCCTAAATTGTTTACTGATTGGTCTGCTGGAAGTTCTAGTTCCATGGCCACACCCACATGCTCTCCATTGTGTATATATAGTTGTCCTCCTCTAGAGGGCAGAAGGCCAATAGAAGGAGCAGCCAGCTCTGAGCACGTAGCCTTTCACTACTGCATCCCTGAGTGACAAAATTCGGAAAGATAAACAAGAGAGACCCTGGGATTGTATGGGTGAGGGGGGAGGTAGGAGTAAATAACCAAAAAAGGGGTAATGAATAGTATGATTGGTATGACAAGTGCCCAGGAGTAATAAAAAATATATACTTTATTTGAAATATACAAAAGAAATATTTAAAACAATGAACAGTTCATACAAAATACCTAGACCATATACATGAGCGTTCTGGTTTAGGGAAACATACATATATGTGGTACATGGGAACCCAACATGTTTCGGATTAAAAAATGCAATTCCTTCTTCAGGGGTTTCCTGTAAGGATTATTGTATGATCTGGGGGGGTACATATGTAAAACATACCAATCATTAGTACATGTATACAGAGGACATGTAGCATAAATATAGATGGTAGATAATAGGAGCTTGTAAAGGCAAAAAATAAGAACTTGGGAAAGCAAAGAATATATATGTGTATATAACATAAGGGAGAGAGAGGACTTACTCGTTCACAGAACTATGTACATATCCCGGCTGGACTATAAATTGATAGCTTAACAGATGATGTTCCAAATCTCAGTCACCACAGCATCAGTTACACACCATGTTTGAGTATATACGGTCGTATGTGGGCTTATATAGTGAAAGCCGAGAATTGAAAATTAAGTACAGTCTCTGTAGTATATATAATTAGGAGATCTTAAAGCCCCGTGGATGAGTCAAACACGATAAGTCACCAGCGTCCACAAGGAACAGCAAGAAAAGGAAGAGGTGAATGTACAACCCTAAATGTAAATATATAATATGGTATAAGTATCAAAAAGTAAATTGATGAACAGAGTACATCAAAACATAAAATAGCTAATGTGCAATGAGTATAGATGCGTCCACCTAAGCCCTCCTATCATGCTGGAATTTAATCGTGGAGGTGTAAGATAACCATACAGGTATAGAATGGTGTAGCAAAAAAGGGGGGGTATGGAAAGGTAACAGATGGAATAGCCAAGAGAAAATCGGCTAGCCTATATAGGGTTTGCTCAGTGATATGCCCAATCCAATTAAATGATTGTGTTTGCAGAGTGGATCAGTGATTTTTACCCCAATGTATATATATCTCTGTTGGCATGGCATATAATGAGAATGTGCAACTGCATGGAAAAATTCGCCATATCGATGTGGTAAAATCTAGTACTTACTTTGAATTGTCAGATTGTCAGAAAAAACATCAACCTCCTCCTAGATGTGCAGTCTAGGTGTGCAGCACAGCATTGTGTCTGCACCTGGAGGTTTAAAAATCAGCTGAGCGAGGAAAACCCCGCCTATACTGGGCTGGGAATATGTACTGCTGATCATGTTGTATAATACACTAGGGGGCGGACGAAGTTCGGCGTCACTAGCTTCTCAGCTGTTCAGTGTCAGCAGAGGAGGTGATAATACACTAGGGGGCGGACGAAGTTCGGCATCACTAACTCCTCAGCTGATCAGTGTCAGCAGAGGAGGTGATGTGCGCCGAAGGCTGTTCCCTCAGCACGGCGGCGTCCAGCTCCTCCGCGTCATAAGACGCGATGACATCAGACATCGCAGCGCCGCCAACACGGGAGAGGAGGGCTCAGTAGAGGCCGGTCCAGAGAGCAGCCATATCACGCATGTGCGAACGGCGGATCGGATGGACCGCCAAGAACCCTAAGTAAGGCCCCACTATCAGAAGATGTGGGGCCTACCCGTGCCGGGGGACATAGTGCCAGTGATCAACGTGAATAGACTCACCTTGGGCCGATAAATCCTAAATGGGACAAAATATCACAGTGGAGCGATTGATCATATGTCTGGGCAATCTGATACTGCAGGCTAGAGAGAGGGACAACACCATATCATCAAGCAAAGTCCAACCATGGATATGCTATACATGGATACATGAGACATATAACATTAAAGTGCATAGCAATACATGCAAATAATACATATAACATACTATGATATAATATGACATGTTTATAGAGGTAAGAATTGTAAAATTAACACCTTTATACAGTATATATCACATGTGGTACTCACAATAGTACTTAAGTATAATGATGTCAGTTTATACAACATAACTTTTTAAGGAAAGATCAAATTACAACATCATGCATTATGAATTACATGTGAAAAAGTATGTCTATGATTATATCTATAAAGCAATTTATTGCTATGCAGTATACCGATGGAAACCATCTAGATGGTTATAGGTCCCTTTCGTAACCCCCTGACGTAAAGCCTTGTAGAAACGGTTTGAAGCTTAGTATTTCGTTTAGGCCTGGAGGTGAGGTGGCATTCAGGTTTGAAATCCACCTCATTTCTCGTTGAAGGAGGAGTTTATTTAAATCTCCACCTCTGGGGGTTTGGTGGAGACGGTCCAATACCAGGACTGCAATCTTTGGAAAGCGTTCATTATGAACTAACGCTATGTGGCGACCCCATGGAAATGATTGACAAAATTCCAGCCCTGCCTTGGTCCAATCAGATGCCGGTGACATCACTTCCTGTTCCACGGTCCATGCTGGTCAGTGTGGAGCTTCCTGGTTCCTTGCTCCTGGAGAAACACTGATCCATTCCAGCCAGCTGCTCAATCCTTTCCAGCTATCCGGAACAGCGGTGGGACCCAAAGAGCCATGTGGAATGCTAGGACTGCACTTTACTTTGATGAGCATGCATCTTCTATTATCTTGTAAGTGTTTTTATTCTTATCCTATTAAAGTCATCATTTTAATACTACACCCAGATTGGCACCCCTTGTTTTTTCCTTACATGTCTTGCAGAGTTCTGGACACACTCTGAAGGATGGCTGCCTTCCTTTTTAACCCTTAATACCCCTTTCTTTTCCAACCACCCAACCTATGGATACATCACCATCCAGCTATTACAGCCACAGACTATACCCCTAAGGATTACTCCATTTGGAGTACCAGAAAAACACTGACTATATTGCTTCAATTAGCATGTCCACTGCCTTGTGATCTGGATAAAGTTGAAGCTATGGCAACATGCTTACCAAGTACACCGACGTTGCCACTTTTGAGAAAAAGATCCCTAGAAGTCGGAGCTGTGTTAGGGGCTAATTTTTTAAAGCAATGCACAGCAGGGTGTGCTTTGGTACAATGAGCACATTCATGCTTGTATTTGCAATTGTGAGGCCATTTACATTGACCCTCGTTAAAGTTAAAACATAAGCCCTTGCAGTATTGTCCAGCTGCAGGTACAGACGGTTTAGAAAATTCTGAGGTAATAACAGATTCAACCAAAGGCTGATGTCTTTCATGACCCATTTCAAAGAATGGTGCACCGAAAGTTTTTGACCAAAAGATTTGTTATAAGAAAACCAGGAAGAGATCACTACATAAATCTGGATGCCATTCCCCCATAACACTGGACAAAAATACTGAAAGCTTGTAACCAGTTATTAAAGCTACGAGGAACAGAATTCCTACTTCTGTCATCATCAAATGTATCACCTTCTCTCTTCCCAATTCTATTCTCTCTTTAACGGCATTATGGAGGTGAAACCCCCACCGGAGAAAGTTCACAGGAAAGAACTTCTTTCATGCAAGCTTCCGGCATAAGAGAGGAACGCCCCGCAGACACCATAGGTGCAAGTACAGAAACATTTTGTACAATAGGCAAACTAGTGTCATTAGGCAGATTCCCGCAAAACTGATGCAAGCCCTAAAACAAAGGATTGTGTCAATACAGAAGAAGAAGGTAACAATTTAATCATTGAATTAAAAGTAGATATGGCAAATTCTCTCAACATGGAGGCATCAAAAGGCTTACCTCTTGACATTGGTGTAGCGGACACTAAAGGGTAATGGCCCTGTCTCTAGTAACAACCACAGAAGTTGTAGCAGCTTGCGTGGTATTGGTAACCATAGCAACAGTATTGTTGTCAGGCAGTACAGTAATCAGATTGCCAACCAGTATGTTATCATCAGTCAATGGAGCTGTGTAAGTGAACAAATTGTGAAAAGTGTCATTAGGGTAATCATCACGTTGAATAATTTGCCTTTTACCTCTCCCTCTGCAAGTTGGTCTCCCTCTGCGTCCCCCATCCATGGTCAAGGACGGGGTTTTCGATCCTGCGTGGCCGTTTAGAAGCGCTCCTTTTCTGCATCTCAGGCGGCTCTGTGCATGTTCCAGAAACTGAGACCGAAGGAGGGCCTGGAGCTCTTCGGCAATCATCACGGGGAGTGTCCGATGGAACGGAGGCGATGGAAGGAGGCTACCAACTGAGAGAGGTAGTGGCATCACAAAGAGAGTGTCCTGGAAGCAGCAGCAGATCAGTGCCAGGAGGGTTGGGAAAGACCGGAGGGAGCTGTGACACATTTTCAGAAGGAGGGAGAGCTTGGACTGATGTTGAAGAGGCCAGAGGCAGAGAGAGGCAGTGCAGCATCCACCCCTCCACGTCTGCTGAACCAGCCCTCTCCATTAACTGGCATAGTAAGGACTCTATGACAGAACAAACAGCTGCAGATGTGCTTCTTTCTTCAAATCCCCACCGACTGCACTACTAATGACGCATTTTTCTTCTTTTACAGTTGACTGCCCGTGCCTTGACCATTGATGGCAGAATTTGGCCAATCACAGGTAAGTATAACACTGACAAAATATGTTAAACTGTTTTTTTTTTAAATTGTTATTTATTTGGTCGACCACTATCCCATATGTGGAGGGCAGGGACATTTTATGCCCCACCATCCACTACGATTCCCATTTAGCAATCCTACTTCCTTCAGTTTGAGGAAGTTACTAGAATAACATGTTTCAGTATCTGCAGAGCAAAAGCAGTTATAAATTTGTAATAATGTTTGTTAAAACTCTTTCAGTGTAATACATTGACCTAGAAAATATTGCTGTTTTCGTAAGCAAATGTGGAGTTTCATTTTAATGCTTTTAAATGTATTACATTTGAAAGAAAAATTATAGTCTTCCTGGTATTAATATAAATGTACCCATTATGAGAACCAGCAGAGAGATGAAGACTTAAGCTGTCTGTGCAATCTTATCACCCATTATGTGCTGTCAGCATGCACTCAAGGGAAGCTAATGATGATGAGGACTTTTTCTATTTTCTCCCCAGCTTTTCAAATGCATTTAATTAAGGGTCCCTGCCATTGGCAATTGAATTTGGGCAATGCGGTTTGGCTTGTGAAAAGGGATGAGTGAAACTATGTTTTTATTTCCCAAAAATGTTAAGAAAAATTGGAGGATTTTAGCAAAACTTTCCCATTTTTGTAAAGGCTAAGTTAAGGTGAGTTTTATGGCGTTTTAATATTGTAATTAAGTTGTTTCTTTTAGCTATCTTTAATATGTTCTTGTGCTAAGAAATGCCCCCTCATTAGCCTTAATGGTTTACTTTTTTTTTCACAGAAAAAAAAAGCAGTGAAAAAAGTGAAAAAAAAAAAAAAAAAAAAATAATAGTAATAAATCATCTGACACCTCGATAAAGGGGGAGTCCCAATGTTCCTGAAACACTGATGGTCCATTTTGTTATAGGTCTTCATTAGGCACTGAAAATTGTAGCTTTAGTGTGCTCACAAGTCTCTATGTTTTAATTTCCACTGTAAAGCAGGTGATTGATGAGCCAGTCCTCTAAGAATTGTTTAATGGAGAAGATATGTGGTGCTGGATAGGGATGACGTTCAAGTCCGAGTTGGATTTGAGGTGAAATTTCATTGTTCACAAGTCACCCAAACAGTGCAATTATGGGTATGTGAGGGCCAAAAGCAAACCCTCCACACACAATTCATCATATCAGTGTGGAGTGTACTCCCCCCACTTCCCCATATTCACTGTGTGGTTCAGTGCTTCATCATTGTGAGCTGAATTGCTGTGTGTACCACCAATCATACAATCAATAGAGCCAAAAGCCCCCATCTGGTGGAAACGTGAGAGAGGAAGAAAATTACATATACAGTATGTATATCGTAATTCTGTGGTCATGTGTAAAGATATGATTTATGGATTTTTTTTCTCACTCACGTTTCTACCAGATGTATTTAGCTCCAGAAGAAGTGCTTTCTTTCAGTGCAAAACTAGTCAAGCACAGTTCAAGCTCCTACCTTACAGAACTGAATTACCCTGAGTTGGCTTCTATTGACCCCCTGGCACCTTTGTTTAGAGAATACCTATCAGGTTTCCGTTTATGCTAACACATTTTGGGGAAATTATCCAACCTGGGGACATTTCTTTGTTTACCTATACCCTTCCTTGTAGTCCTGGTTAGGACTATAGACCATGTGTCAATCGAACGTCAGCTTTTAATCATCTTTTTATATGTATATGCATTGTATAAGTGTTTTTGTTATTTTTTGCTACAAATAAAATTGTATGAAATTGTTTTAATCATGCCTATAAAGTCCACGCATTCCTCTTTTTAAAAATAGCATTTCATCAAGGGTTAAATGGACTCCATATTGTTACACTTGCTGCGGCCACTCTCAGGGGCTTTGAGACATCTCCAACTGACAAGGAAAAAAAATGAAATGAAAAGTTTGTTTTATTAAAAAACAAACTCAAGTGGTCACTCACAAGCCAAGTAAGTAAAAGTACATCTGATAATCCTCTCTGGGTTTAGTTTTGATGTTTCCTTCAGTTTTCACAGAACCAAGGTACAGAAGCAGATCACAGCTGAGAGCATCACAGCCAACATGTATGCATCCGAATGACAACAGGGAAAAAAGAGGAAACCAGGGGACAGCAATGGAGTGTGGCAATGAATTTGAAGCCACTGGCTTCTTTGTCAATTCGCTTGGTTTGAAACATGTAGCCAAACCCCCTCGACAAAACACATAGCCATGCCCCCTCACCATCCTCCCACATATGATATCATCCTCTGTGTTCCCAACAATCATTCGGATTCATACATGTTGGCTATGCTGCTCTCTGTTGGGACGTACCTCTATATCTTGACAGCTAAGCCCAGAGAGTGATATGACATGCACTTTTTCGTACCTGGCTTGTAAATGACCATATGTCTTTGTTTTTTTCATAAAATGTACTTTTAATACTACACAGTTTGGCACCCTCTGGGTTTTTTTTCCTTTCCATATTTGAGCACACCATGAATCACTTTCTGCAGGAAGATACACAGCAATTATTTTCATCAGATGTTGGGGAACAGATTACAAATTGCACAAAGAGAGGGGACAACAGGCAGGGATTCAAAATTGCTATTGATGTTCCTGTAACTGCAGCTTCCTGCCAAGAAGGTTCAAGCAATGAGGAGGGTGGGGATGATGAGGTGGCAGACCATACCTGGGTGTCTGAGAATGTAGAGGGAAAAGTGATGGGGAAGCCCAATATTAGCAAGGCAGAATGTCATTCAGTGGCAGCCTGCAGAGCAGTGAAGGGAGCAATTGCCTTATTTTACTGGAGTTTAGTGCTCCAAATCATTTGGTGGAGGGGGGTATTATGGTGTGGAGTTGTTTTTCAGGCTTGGCCCCTTAGTTCCAGTGAAGGGAACTCTTAAAGCATTTGTTACCCTAGAAAAATGGATCCAGTTCCTTTAAAGCATGTTATACAGCATAGTGCTTTTACTGTGTAATTTGGCCCCTTGTATCACCTGAAATACCCGGTTGATCCTGCCTGGTGCTGCCCCCCCCCTAAACTGACCACAGTTTATCATGGCTGCTAAGCCCTCACACCGTGGTCAGTTTACTTGCCTCAGTCATCCTCAGCTCTCCTCTGTCCTCTTCTCCCCCCTGCCTGTCAGCTATTTTAGTGCCGATCTGCTTTCCTCCTGCTGCTATCATAATGCAATGACATTCCTACAATCCCCTCTGCTATATTAAATAATGTCGCCAGTGTATGTGTTTAAAAAAAATTCCGCTGTGTTCCCCTTTTTATATCGCTGATCGGCACTCATGTGACTGGCGGCCTCTTCCCTCCTCTCCTCCTCCTGGCTGATGTCAGTGGGGGTTTCTCAGCCCCACCCGCTGTAGCTGAGAGAGGAGAGAGGCGGCCAGTCATGTAAGCGCCGATCGGCGTTATGAAATGGAGGCACACAGTGGCATTTTTTAAAAACACATACACTGGCAAAATTATTTAAAATAGCAGAGGGGATTGTAGGAATGTCATTGAGTGGCTTAACACTTAATCACTTGAAGGCGTCAGCATACCAAGACATTTTTGACAATTTCATGCTCCCAAATTTGTGGGAACAGTTTAGGGATGGCCCCTTACTGTTCCAACATGACTGTGCACCAGTGCACAAAGCAAGGTCCATAAAGACATGCATGAGCGAGTTTGGGGTGGAGGAACTTGACTGGTCTGCACAGAGTCCTGACCTCAACCCGATAGAACACCTTTGGGATGAAATAGGGTGGAGACTGTGAGCCAAGCCTTCTTGTCCAAATCAGTGCCTGGCCTCACAAATGCGCTTCTGAAAGAATGGTCAAACGTTCCCATAGACACACTCCTAAATCTAGTGGACAGCCTTCCCAGATGAGTTGAAGCTGTTATAGCTGCAAAGGGTGTGGCTGCACTACTGCTGCTCTCCTGAGTTCCAGAGAGGTCTGCTGATCCAAGGAGCTTGATTACTTCCTATATCCAGAGTGGATGCAGGAATCTGGGGTTGATGGCCAGAGTACCGGTCCTCCCATACCAGTGTTTCAGGACCTGAGAAATGGCCCAGCTAAAGGTGAAAGCCTGGCAACCAACAGAAGGAAGGTTTGTGCGAGGATTGCGAGGGTCGCCAAGGAGGAAGAAGTACTGGCGAAGTTAAAGTTTGACGTCAAGCATAAAAAAATTGCAAGTGACCAGCTTCACAGTTCCAAGAGAAGCCTGAGTTAATGGCTATGGAGGCCAAAGTGGAAAAGCAGAGTCTGCTGGATTGCATTGAAAGAAACCAGTGGAGCTTTCAAGGAAAAGTATGGCAATGATGATCGCTTCTGTGCAATGCACAGAGAGGCCAAAGAGGCCAGTGGAGGGCAGGCACCACCAGAGTACGAGAAGCCAGGGTCAGTGCAATGCTAAAAAGTTTCTGTGGGCTTGGACTGTGTTTCTGGCCAGCACACTGGAAAATCTTTGCATCCCATGCCAAGTATCAGTATTAAATGTGTGAGTGCGCTACTCTTTTAACATACACCACTCATAATTATACATCTCTTTCCTATTGCTGTGCAATTTTTTGAAAAAAACCTCCCAAAAATATTAAAATCCACTTGCAATATCATATATATAAATCACCAATCTATATATCAAAATACTAGCATGCAAAATATTAACATGCAAAATATATATTACAAAGTCCTTGTGCAAAAAGTGCAAATTTCTCTATTAATTATTGTGATTTCGGCTCTTTCCGTGCTGCTGTGTATCATCTGTATTCATTTGTGACTTAGTGACACACCACCACCTTTTGGATCGGCCACTCACCAGATATTTCTTATGTGATACGCTTTTGGTTCATTAATGGGATAACCACTCCACCTTTTTACTGCTCCCCACTGGCTATGCTTGAGCTTTGGTTCTCCAGATATTTCTTATGTGATACGCCTTTGGTTCATTAATGGGATAACCACTCCACCATTCAATAGCATGATCAGCCTGTGTGCGATGTATGTAATCCCCGCATCCGGCTTGCGCTTCACCCCTCGTTCCCGTTCGTATCTCCGCCAGCTACGGACGTACCCTCTCATGTGATACAAAATCTCCCAGCAGCCTCTACGCGTTTTGCATCATAGTATGCGTCATCAGGAAGCTTTTATTATCATTTACCCTATTTTGTGTTTAACCACCTCAATACAGTGCACTTACACCCCCTTCCTGCTCAGACCAATTTTCAGCTTTCAGCGCTCTCACACTTTAAATGACAATTACTCAGTCATGTAACACTGTACCCATATTAAATTTGCATCCTTTTTTTCACACAAATAGAGCTTTCTTTTGGTGGTATTTAATCACTAGTGGGTTTTTTATTTTTTGTGCTATAAATAAAAAAGTCCTTAAAATTTGTGAAAAAAATGCATTTTCTTTGTTTTTGTCATAAAATTTTGCAAATTAGTAATTTTTCTTCATAAATTTTGGCCAAAATTTATACTGCTACATATCTTCGGTAAAAATAACCCAAATAAGTGTAAATTATTTGGTCTTTGTGAACGTTATAGAGTCTACAAATTATGGTGCCAATCACTGAAAATTTATCACATCTGATCACACCTGATGTACTGAAGGCCTATCTCATTTTTTGAGACACTAAGTCAGGAAAGTACAAATACCCCCCAAATGACCCCTTTTTAGAAAGCAGACATTCCAAGGTATTAAGTAAGTAGCATGGTGAGTTTTTTTAAGTTGTAATTTTTCCCCACAATTCTTTGCAAAATTAAGATTTTTTTTTTTTTTTTTTACAAAATTGTCATATTAACAGGTTATTTCTCTCACAGAGCATATGCATACAACAAATTACACCCCAAAATACATTCTGCTACTCTTCTCGAGTGTGGTGATGCCACATGTGTGAGACTTTTACAGAGCCTGGCCACATACAAAGGCCCCACATTGAAGTAACATTTTCAGGTGTTCTACAAGCATAAATGACACATCTCATTTCTCAACCACCTATTACACTTTTGAAGGCCCTGCAGCACCAGGACAATGGAATTGCCCCTAAAATTACCCCATTTTGGAAAGCAAACACTCCAATGTATAATTTATAAGGCATAATGAGTCTTTTGAACTGTTCATTTTTTTCCAGAAGTTTTTGGAAAATGTGGAAAAAAAAGAAAACACATTTTTTTTACACAAAGTTGACCATTTATCAGATATTTCCAACAAATAGCATGTACATAACAAAGATGACACCCCAAATTACATTCTGCTACTCCTCCTGAGTATGGTGATACCACATGTGAGCCTTTTACACAGCCTGGCCACATACAGAGGCCCAACATCCAAAGAGCACCATCAAGCATTCTAGGAGCATAAATGACATATATAATTTCCTGGCAACCTATCATTTTTGAAGGCCCTTCATATTTCTAACACACAGCATGTACATACCAATAATTACAATCCAAAATAAATTCTATTGTGGAAAGGGTAAAAAAAAGCATTACCTGTGCTTTTAGTAGTATCCACAGAGGAGAGCACTGGTCCAGGCAGCAGGCAGGGATGTGCTTAGCAACAGCAATAGTAATTATCCAGGCAGCAGGCAGGAATAGTGTCTAAAGTCAGCACAAGGATATTGTCAGCACAGCACAGTCCATAGAAATTGTCCAGGCAGAGACAGCCAGCACAACCATAGTATTGGTAAAACAGTATTGGAAAAAAATTCTGGAGCCCCTCACATATGTGAGACCCTTGTGTACTACAGTAGATAGTTACATAGTTACATAGTTAGTAAGGTTGAATAAAGACACCAGTCCATTCAGTTCAACCTGAGTGAGTGTGGGTGCGTGTCTACAATCATCCCTATTTTTATTTAAGGTACCCATATAGCACCGCCAATTCACGCAGCACTCCACACATACATTGTACACCCACATCGGTCCCTACCCTCAAGGAGCCCACAATCCAAGGTCCCCAACTCACATTCATATACTAGGGCCAATTTTGAACAGAAGCCAATTAACCTACCAGCATGTCTTTGGAGTGTGGGAGGAAACTGGAGTACCCAGAGGAAACCCACGCAGGCACAGGGAGAACATGCAAACTTCGGGCAGGTAGTGTCGTGGTTGGGATCCGAACCAGTGACCCTTTTTACTGCTAGGTGAGAGTGCTACCCACTACACCACTGTGCTGCCCAGTAGCAGGGCAACAAATCAGTCCAAGCGGTAGGCAAAAGCATAGTCCATAAAACAGGCCAGGGTCAGTTCACATGCAAGCAGTCCAAGCGGTGGGCAGTAGCATAGTTGATAAAACAGGCCAGGGTCAGTTCACGTGGAGGCAGTCCAAATGGTGGGTAGAGGCATAGTCACAAAACAGGCCAGGGTCAGTTCATGTGGAAGCAGTTCAAATGGTAGGCAGAGGCATAGTCAAAAAACATGCCAGGGTCAGTTCACGTGGAAGCAGTCCAAATGGTAGGCAGAGACATAGTCAGAAAACAGGCCAGGGTCAGTTCACGTGGAAGGCAATGGCATGGTTATTTGGGGAAGCATGGAAAATGATCAGCACAGATGATGAAAATGGAGAAATGGTTAAAAATATGGGCTAATATTTTAGGGATGTATGATAAAGTTGGAAGCATTCACCAATGCAAAGGCCAGGTTGGGAGGGACACTGGGAACAATGGTAGCTGGTATCTTTTTGAAATCCTCTATTGGTGCACACGCAACATTTTTTTGCCGTCTTTGGCCTGCTTCAGATGGTGGAATGTTGAAGGGGAAGTGGCGCTCATGAAGTCGGCAAACAGCCTCAGAGCGAAGGTCTTCTGGGGGGGGGGTCTTTGGTGATAGATGAGGGACGTAACAACTTCTTCTATGAATTGTAGGAAGGGGGCGGGGCTTTCTGTGGATTTGGTGTAGACTACGTAGAAATTATAAACGGCCAAATGGATGAGATAAATTGCTACCTTCTTGTACCAGAATCGGGACCTCCTTATTGACAAATAGGGCTGAATCATTTGATCATTGAAATCCACCCCCCATGTAGAGATTATAATCTTGGACACATACTGGCTTTTCAATGGGACTTCTCTTCTTTGAACCTCAATTGTAGTGTCGCCATGGATGGTGGACATCATGTGCACGTCCCTTTTATCCTTCCACCTCAAGGCCAGCACTTTGTTGCATCTCAATGCTGCTCTTTCCCCCCCTTCGTAGATTTTTGTTTGCTAGAGATTGTGGGAAGCCCTTCCTATTTTTTCTGGAGGTTCCGCAGGCCAGGGTTTTTTCAATGTATAGGTGTTTGAAAAGGGGCAGGCCAGTGTAGAAATTGTCAAGGTATATGTGATATCCTTTGTTCAGAAGTGGATATGCCAAGTCCCATACAATCTTTCCAGTTGTGCCCATGTAGGCTGGGCACTCAGGGGGCTGGAGCTGGGAATCTTTTCCTTCATATATGCAGAATGCATACAAATATCCCATGGCTCTCTCACAGAGCTTGTATAATTTCACTCCGTATCTGGCCCTTTTGCTAGGAATATATTGCTTTATTCCTAGCCGGCCTTAAAAGGGTACCAGGGACTCATCGACACATATATTCTGATCGGGGACATAGAGTTCTGCAAATTGTTGGGAAAAGAAATTTATCAGTGGGCGAAGTTTATATAATTTGTCGTAATTTGGATGATTGCGGGGAGAGCACTGGGTGTTGTCGCTAAAATGAAGAAAGCGCATTATCATTTCATATCGGGACCTGGCCAGAATAAATGGGCATGTTCTGGATGTGGTTGGTGGACCAATAGGCATGTCCTTAATTTTTTTGTAAGCCCAATGTTTAGGGTGAGGCCCATAAACAATTTGAACTTCTCCAAATTCAGATCTCTCCACTCAAACGGACGGGCATAGGATGATTGGGGGTTGTTGGCAATATACTGCTGGGCATACAAATTTGTCTGGTCCATGATGAATTGCAGCAAAGTGTCGGGCAAAAAACAGATGAAAGCAATCAATCTCTGAGAAATTTTGGGTGTTGGCCTGCACACCTGGCTGTGCTGTGAAAGGGGGAATAACTGGTGATCCCGAGTTGGATGGCAGCCATGATGGGTTGGCAACTATCTGGCATATATGTAGAGGCTAGGGATGAGCTTCTCGTTCGAGTCAAACCCATGTTCGACTCGAACATCGGCTGTTCGATTGTTCACCGAATTGTGAACGTTATGGGCCGTTCGCGCCAAATTCGCGTGGCGCGTCACGGCCCATAATTTACTGCGGCATTGCTGGCTGATGATTGGCCAAGCATGCACTATGACCAGCATGCTTTGCCAATCACAGCGCCGTCAGTAGAGAGAGCTGTAATTGGCCAAAGCCAGGGTGGCTTTGGCCAATTATGGCTCAGGGGGTTTAGAACATGCCCCACACTATATAAGGCCACCTGCACGGCGGCACTGTGTAGTGTGTTCCAGCATGCATAGATAGACAGAGAGACAGTGTCATTTCATTTGAGTTAGATTAGGCAGGACAGTCAGTGAGTTAGCTGCACTTACAGTGTATTGTGTATATATATGCATCCCAGGTGTTTTATATGTATATATATATATATATATATATATATATATATATATATATATATATACATACTGTATTCAGTTTAGCTAGATCCGTTCCTGTTATCTTCCTACTGACTGGCAGGCTTGTCTTGTTACAGTATTTACAGCTACCTGAAGAAAATTGCTGGTGTTCTTTTGATCCTATTAGTACTACATTTAGGCAGCTAGACTATTTAGAGTTAGTGTAGTGCATCCTCCTCACAGTGTTCAGTGAAAGCTACAAGTTAGTTTAGTGTGACCTCTGCACAGTGTTCAGCTAAAGCTACAAGTTAGGGTAGTGCATCCTCCTCACAGTGTTCAGCTAAAGCTACAAGTTGGTGTAGTGCGTCCTCCTCACAGTGTTCAGCTAAAACTACAAGTTAGTGTAGTGCGACCTCTGCACAGTGTTCAGCTAAAACTACAAGTTAGTGTAGTGCGACCTCTGCACAGTGTTCAGCTAAAGCTACAAGTTAGTGTAGTGCATCCTCCTCACAATGTTCAGCTAAAACTACAAGTTAGTGTAGTGCGTCCTCCTCACAGTGTTCAGCTAAAACTACAAGTTAGTGTAGTGCGACCTCTGCACAGTGTTCAACTAAAGCTACAAGTTAGGGTAGTGCATCCTCCTCACAGTGTTCAGCAAAAACTACAAGTTAGTGTAGTGTGTCCTCTACACAGTGTTCAGCTAAAGCTACAAGTTAGGGTAGTGCGTCCTCCTCACAGTGTTCAGCTAAAGCTACAAGTTAGTTTAGTGTGACCTCTGCACAGTGTTCAGCTAAAGCTACAAGTTAGGGTAGTGCATCCTCCTCACAGTGTTCAGTGAAAGCTACAATTTAATTTAGTGTGACCTCTGCACAGTGTTCAGCTAAAGCTACAAGTTAGGGTAGTGCATCCTCCTCACAGTGTTCAGCTAAAGCTACAAGTTGGTGTAGTGCGTCCTCCTCACAGTGTTCAGCTAAAACTACAAGTTAGTGTAGTGCGACCTCTGCACAGTGTTCAGCTAAAACTACAAGTTAGTGTAGTGCGACCTCTGCACAGTGTTCAGCTAAAGCTACAAGTTAGTGTAGTGCATCCTCCTCACAATGTTCAGCTAAAACTACAAGTTAGTGTAGTGCGTCCTCCTCACAGTGTTCAGCTAAAACTACTAGTTAGTGTAGTGCGACCTCTGCACAGTGTTCAGCTAAAGCTACAAGTTAGGGTAGTGCATCCTCCTCACAGTGTTCAGCAAAAACTACAAGTTAGTGTAGTGTGTCCTCTACACAGTGTTCAGCTAAAGCTACAAGTTAGGGTAGTGCGTCCTCCTCACAGTGTTCAGCTAAAGCTACAAGTTAGTTTAGTGTGACCTCTGCACAGTGTTCAGCTAAAGCTACAAGTTAGGGTAGTGCGTCCTCCTCACAGTGTTCAGCTAAAGCTACAATTTAATTTAGTGTGACCTCTGCACAGTGTTCAGCTAAAGCTACAAGTTAGGGTAGTGCGTCCTCCTCACAGTGTTCAGCTAAAGCTACAAGTTGGTGTAGTGCGTCCTCCTCACAGTGTTCAGCAAAAACTACAAGTTAGTGTAGTGCATCCTCTGAACAGTGTTCAGCTAAAACTACAAGTTAGTGTAGTGCGACCTCTGCACAGTGTTCAGCTAAAGCTACAAGTTAGTGTAGTGCGTCCTCCTCACAGTGTTCAGCAAAAACTACAAGTTAGTGTAGTGCGACCTCTGCACAGTGTTCAGTTAAAGCTACAAGTTAGTGTAGTGTGTCCTCTACAAAGTGTTCAGCTAAAGCTACAAGTTAGGGTAGTGCATCCTCCTCACAGTGTTCAGCTAAAGCTACAAGTTAGTTTAGTGTGACCTCTGCACAGTGTTCAGCTAAAGCTACAAGTTAGGGTAGTGCGTCCTCCTCACAGTGTTCAGCTAAAGCTACAATTTATTTTAGTGTGACCTCTGCACAGTGTTCAGCTAAAGCTACAAGTTAGGGTAGTGCGTCCTCCTCACAGTGTTCAGCTAAAGCTACAAGTTGGTGTAGTGCGTCCTCCTCACAGTGTTCAGCTAAAACTACAAGTTAGTGTAGTGCTACCTCTGCACAGTGTTCAGCTAAAGCTACAAGTTTGTGTAGTGCGTCCTCTGAACAGTGTTCAGCTAAAACTACAAGTTAGTGTAGTGCGACCTCTGCACAGTGTTCAGCTAAAGCTACAAGTTAGTGTAGTGCGTCCTCCTCACAGTGTTCAGCTAAAACTACAAGTTAGTGTAGTGCGTCCTCCTCACAGTGTTCAGCTAAAACTACAAGTTAGTGTAGTGCGACCTCTGCACAGTGTTCAGCTAAAGCTAAAAGTTAGGGTAGTGCGTCCTCCTCACAGTGTTCAGCTAAAGCTACAAGTTAGTTTAGTGTGACCTCTGCACAGTGTTCAGCTAAAGCTACAAGTTAGGGTAGTGCGTCCTCCTCACAGTGTTCAGCAAAAGCTACAAGTTAATTTAGTGTGACCTCTGCACAGTGTTCAGCTAAAGCTACAAGTTAGGGTAGTGCGTCCTCCTCACAGTGTTCAGCTAAAGCTACAAGTTGGTGTAGTGCGTCCTCCTCACAGTGTTCAGCAAAAACTACAAGTTAGTGTAGTGCATCCTCTGAACAGTGTTCAGCTAAAACTACAAGTTAGTGTAGTGCGACCTCTGCACAATGTTCAGCTAAAGATACAAGTTAGTGTAGTGCGTCCTCCTCACAGTGTTCAGCAAAAACTACAAGTTAGTGTAGTGCGACCTCTGCACAGTGTTCAGCTAAAGCTACAAGTTAGTGTAGTGTGTCCTCTACACAGTGTTCAGCTAAAGCTACAAGTTAGGGTAGTGCATCCTCCTCACAGTGTTCAGCTAAAGCTACAAGTTAGTTTAGTGTGACCTCTGCACAGTGTTCAGCTAAAGCTACAAGTTAGGGTAGTGCGTCCTCCTCACAGTGTTCAGCTAAAGCTACAATTTAATTTAGTGTGACCTCTGCACAGTGTTCAGCTAAAGCTACAAGTTAGGGTAGTGCATCCTCCTCACAGTGTTCAGCTAAAGCTACAAGTTGGTGTAGTGCATCCTCCTCACAGTGTTCAGCTAAAACTACAAGTTAGTGTAGTGCGACCTCTGCACAGTGTTCAGCTAAAGCTACAAGTTAGTGTAGTGCGTCCTCCTCACAGTGTTCAGCAAAAACTACAAGTTAGTGTAGTGTGACCTCTGCACAGTGTTCAGCTAAAGCTACAAGTTAGTGTAGTGTGTCCTCTACACAGTGTTCAGCTAAATCTACAAGTTAGGGTAGTGCATCCTCCTCACAGTGTTCAGCTAAAGCTACAAGTTAGTTTAGTGTGACCTCTGCACAGTGTTCAGCTAAAGCTACAAGTTAGGGTAGTGCGTCCTCCTCACAGTGTTCAGCTAAAGCTACAATTTATTTTAGTGTGACCTCTGCACAGTGTTCAGGTAAAGCTACAAGTTAGGGTAGTGCGTCCTCCTCACAGTGTTCAGCTAAAGCTACAAGTTGGTGTAGTGCGTCCTCCTCACAGTGTTCAGCTAAAACTACAAGTTAGTGTAGTGCTACCTCTGCACAGTGTTCAGCTAAAGCTACAAGTTTGTGTAGTGCGTCCTCTGAACAGTGTTCAGCTAAAACTACAAGTTAGTGTAGTGCGACCTCTGCACAGTGTTCAGCTAAAGCTACAAGTTAGTGTAGTGCGTCCTCCTCACAGTGTTCAGCTAAAGCTACAAGTTAGTTTAGTGTGACCTCTGCACAGTGTTCAGCTAAAGCTACAAGTTAGGGTAGTGCGTCCTCCTCACAGTGTTCAGCTAAAGCTACAATTTAATTTAGTGTGACCTCTGCACAGTGTTCAGCTAAAGCTACAAGTTAGGGTAGTGCGTCCTCCTCACAGTGTTCAGCTAAAGCTACAAGTTGGTGTAGTGCGTCCTCCTCACAGTGTTCAGCAAAAACTACAAGTTAGTGTAGTGCATCCTCTGAACAGTGTTCAGCTAAAACTACAAGTTAGTGTAGTGCGACCTCTGCACAGTGTTCAGCTAAAGCTACAAGTTAGTGTAGTGCGTCCTCCTCACAGTGTTCAGCAAAAACTACAAGTTAGTGTAGTGCGACCTCTGCACAGTGTTCAGCTAAAGCTACAAGTTAGTGTAGTGTTTCCTCTACACAGTGTTCAGCTAAAGCTACAAGTTAGGGTAGTGCATCCTCCTCACAGTGTTCAGCTAAAGCTACAAGTTAGTTTAGTGTGACCTCTGCACAGTGTTCAGCTAAAGCTACAAGTTAGGGTAGTGCGTCCTCCTCACAGTGTTCAGCTAAAGCTACAATTTATTTTAGTGTGACCTCTGCACAGTGTTCAGCTAAAGCTACAAGTTAGGGTAGTGCGTCCTCCTCACAGTGTTCAGCTAAAGCTACAAGTTGGTGTAGTGCGTCCTCCTCACAGTGTTCAGCTAAAACTACAAGTTAGTGTAGTGCTACCTCTGCACAGTGTTCAGCTAAAGCTACAAGTTTGTGTAGTGCGTCCTCTGAACAGTGTTCAGCTAAAACTACAAGTTAGTGTAGTGCGACCTCTGCACAGTGTTCAGCTAAAGCTACAAGTTAGTGTAGTGCGTCCTCCTCACAGTGTTCAGCTAAAACTACAAGTTAGTGTAGTGCGTCCTCCTCACAGTGTTCAGCTAAAACTACAAGTTAGTGTAGTGCGACCTCTGCACAGTGTTCAGCTAAAGCTAAAAGTTAGGGTAGTGCGTCCTCCTCACAGTGTTCAGCTAAAGCTACAAGTTAGTTTAGTGTGACCTCTGCACAGTGTTCAGCTAAAGCTACAAGTTAGGGTAGTGCGTCCTCCTCACAGTGTTCAGCTAAAGCTACAAGTTAATTTAGTGTGACCTCTGCACAGTGTTCAGCTAAAGCTACAAGTTAGGGTAGTGCGTCCTCCTCACAGTGTTCAGCTAAAGCTACAATTTAATTTAGTGTGACCTCTGCACAGTGTTCAGCTAAAGCTACAAGTTAGGGTAGTGCGTCCTCCTCACAGTGTTCAGCTAAAGCTACAAGTTGGTGTAGTGCGTCCTCCTCACAGTGTTCAGCAAAAACTACAAGTTAGTGTAGTGCATCCTCTGAACAGTGTTCAGCTAAAACTACAAGTTAGTGTAGTGCGACCTCTGCACAGTGTTCAGCTAAAGCTACAAGTTAGTGTAGTGCGTCCTCCTCACAGTGTTCAGCAAAAACTACAAGTTAGTGTAGTGCGACCTCTGCACAGTGTTCAGCTAAAGCTACAAGTTAGTGTAGTGTTTCCTCTACACAGTGTTCAGCTAAAGCTACAAGTTAGGGTAGTGCATCCTCCTCACAGTGTTCAGCTAAAGCTACAAGTTAGTTTAGTGTGACCTCTGCACAGTGTTCAGCTAAAGCTACAAGTTAGGGTAGTGCATCCTCCTCACAGTGTTCAGCTAAAGCTACAATTTATTTTAGTGTGACCTCTGCACAGTGTTCAGCTAAAGCTACAAGTTAGGGTAGTGCGTCCTCCTCACAGTGTTCAGCTAAAGCTACAAGTTGGTGTAGTGCGTCCTCCTCACAGTGTTCAGCTAAAACTACAAGTTAGTGTAGTGCTACCTCTGCGCAGTGTTCAGCTAAAGCTACAAGTTTGTGTAGTGCGTCCTCTGAACAGTGTTCAGCTAAAACTACAAGTTAGTGTAGTGCGACCTCTGCACAGTGTTCAGCTAAAGCTACAAGTTAGTGTAGTGCGTCCTCCTCACAGTGTTCAGCTAAAACTACAAGTTAGTGTAGTGCGTCCTCCTCACAGTGTTCAGCTAAAACTACAAGTTAGTGTAGTGCGACCTCTGCACAGTGTTCAGCTAAAGCTAAAAGTTAGGGTAGTGCGTCCTCCTCACAGTGTTCAGCTAAAGCTACAAGTTAGTTTAGTGTGACCTCTGCACAGTGTTCAGCTAAAGCTACAAGTTAGGGTAGTGCGTCCTCCTCACAGTGTTCAGCTAAAGCTACAAGTTAATTTAGTGTGACCTCTGAACAGTGTTCAGCTAAAGCTACAAGTTAGGGTAGTGCGTCCTCCTCACAGTGTTCAGCTAAAGCTACAGGTTGGTGTAGTGCGTCCTCCTCACAGTGTTCAGCAAAAACTACAAGTTAGTGTAGTGCATCCTCTGAACAGTGTTCAGCTAAAACTACAAGTTAGTGTAGTGCGACCTCTGCACAATGTTCAGCTAAAGATACAAGTTAGTGTAGTGCGTCCTCCTCACAGTGTTCAGCAAAAACTACAAGTTAGTGTAGTGCGACCTCTGCACAGTGTTCAGCTAAAGCTACAAGTTAGTGTAGTGTGTCCTCTACACAGTGTTCAGCTAAAGCTACAAGTTAGGGTAGTGCATCCTCCTCACAGTGTTCAGCTAAAGCTACAAGTTAGTTTAGTGTGACCTCTGCACAGTGTTCAGCTAAAGCTACAAGTTAGGGTAGTGCGTCCTCCTCACAGTGTTCAGCTAAAGCTACAATTTAATTTAGTGTGACCTCTGCACAGTGTTCAGCTAAAGCTACAAGTTAGGGTAGTGCATCCTCCTCACAGTGTTCAGCTAAAGCTACAAGTTGGTGTAGTGCATCCTCCTCACAGTGTTCAGCTAAAACTACAAGTTAGTGTAGTGTGACCTCTGCACAGTGTTCAGCTAAAGCTACAAGTTAGTGTAGTGCGTCCTCCTCACAGTGTTCAGCAAAAACTACAAGTTAGTGTAGTGCGTCCTCCTCACAGTGTTCAGCTAAAACTACAAGTTAGTGTAGTGCGACCTCTGCACAGTGTTCAGCTAAAGCTAAAAGTTAGGGTAGTGCGTCCTCCTCACAGTGTTCAGCTAAAGCTACAAGTTAGTTTAGTGTGACCTCTGCACAGTGTTCAGCTAAAGCTACAAGTTAGGGTAGTGCGTCCTCCTCACAGTGTTCAGCTAAAGCTACAAGTTAGTGTAGTGCGTCCTCCTCACAGTGTTCAGCTAAAACTACAAGTTAGTGTAGTGCGAGCTCTGCACAGTATTCAGCTAAAGCTACCTGTCGAAGGTTGGTGGTGTTTTCCTGATCCTATCACTACCGCAGGCAGCTAAATAAACTACAAGTTAGTTTTTTGTGAGCTCTGCACAGTGTTCACCTAAAGCTACCTGTCGAAGGTTGGTGGTGTTTTCCTGATCCTATCACTATCGCAGGCAGCTAAATAAGTTACAAGTTAGTTTTTTGCGAGCTCTGCACAGTGTTCAGCTAAAGCTAGCTGTAGAAGATTGGTGGTGTTCTCATACAACAAGCAGGCAGTTGATTTTGCTAGCTGCAGTATCAGTATATATATATATATATATATCCCAGCTTAGTGCAGTTACAGGCCATTAGTATGTCTGGAAGGCCAATAAGGAGAGGCAGACAGTCACAAGCCAATAAAAGAGGGCAAGCAGGCTCTATGTCTAGAGGCAATAGTGCTGGTCATGGAGACGGTGCATCCTCATCAGCACGTGGCCGTGGGACACACTTGGAGTTTTTTTCTGCAGCTGGCCGTGTTGAGCCGCAAAAAGACTTGGTCGAGTGGATGACCAAGCCGTCCTCATCCTCCTCATCCTCTCTCACCCATGCTCAGGGTACTTTGTCTGGCAAAGCAGCTGCCAACGCGGCCTCTTCCCTCGGCTCAATGGCATCAGTGACTCCTTCCCTAGCCCCACCATGTTCTCCTGAGGAGTCCCTCGAACTGTGGTACATGCTCCAGGAGTATGCCCAGCGTTTAGAAGGCTCTGATGATGATACTGAGCTAGATGAAGGCAGTAACGTGGGCACGGACAGAGGGGGGTGCCCAAGAAGGACAGCAATCTGGCAGTCATGCTTCCCCTGCTGCAGCATACTGCCAGGTTTGCTCCAGTGATGAGGAGGGAGGGGATGATGAGGTCACTGACTCAACGTGGGTGCCTGATAGGAGAGAGGAGGAGGCACATCACCAACGAGGCAGGATGCCCTCCAGGGGCCAGCCTAAGGGCAGCACACTGACTGCATCACACCCCAAAGCTCCGCATGTGCAGGGCGCTGCTGTCTCTGTGCATTATTCCAAAAGTTCTTTGGTGTGGGCTTTTTTGAGATGCGTGCATCAGATCGCACCGCTGCTATTTGCAACATATGTCTCAAGCGTATCTCGCATGGCCAAAACATGGTTGATAAGACATATGTTGACCTGCCATGCAGTTCGTTGGCAAGCGTATCCAAAACCCACACCAAAGAACAAAGAGAACCTCTCCTTGCTCCTCATCAGCTGAGATCTCCAACCCCACTATACCTTCATTCCTCTCTGAGACCTGCACTGAGAGGAATGAAGGTGTAGAATTAGGTGTGTCACAGCCAAGTACTTGTGGGCAATCTGCTTTCGGTACACCGATATCAGATTGTACCAGGCAAATTTACCTGCCCCAGCTGCTGCACCACCGAAAGAAGTTCGCTCCCAGCCATCCACATGCGCAGCGGTTGAATGCTAGCTTGGCAAAATTGCTAGCACTTCAACTGCTGCCTTTTCAGTTGGTAGACTCTGCCCCCTTATATGAGTGTGTGGAATGTGCGGTTCCTCAGTGGCAGGTACCCAAACGCCACTTTTTCTCATGGAAGGCGATTTCGGCTCTCTACCGGCATGTGGAAGGCAATGTCTTGGCCTCGTTGGACAGGGCGGTCAGTGGTAAGGTGCATATTACCGCTGACTCATGGTCCAGCAGGCATGGACAGGGACATTACCTAAGTTTCACCGCGCATTGGGTGACTCTGCTGGCAGCTGGGAAGGATGCAGGACAAGGCGCAGTAGTGTTGGAGGTTGTTCCGCCACCACACCTCCAAAATGCCACTACTAATGATTGTGACACACCTCTCTCCTCCACCCCCTCCTCTTCTTCTTCCTCCATGGCCTCTTCCTGTGCTTTGTCCTCGGAACCAGCGGTGCTCCGTAGCCGTTCAAGGGGCTACGCAAGTATGCAGGCCAAAAAATGCCATGCGGTGCTTGAGCTGGTGTGCTTGGGGGACAGGAGCCACACTGGGGCAGAGGTTCTGTCAGCTCTGCAGGGGCAGGTTCAGAGGTGGTTGACGCCACGCCAACTTAAGGCAGGAATGGTGGTTTGTGACAATGGCACCAACCTCCTCTCTGCCCTCCGACAGGGACAAATGACCCATGTGCCCTGTTTGGCTCACGTCCTTAACTTGGTGGTGCAGCGGTTCTTGGGCAGGTACCCGGGCTTACAGGATGTCCTGAGGCAGGCCAGGAAAGTCTGTGTGCATTTCCACCTGTCATATAATGCCAGTGCTCGGCAGACAGACCTCCAAAAGGAGTTTAACCTGCCCAAGAACCGCCTAATCTGTGACATGCCCACCAGGTGGAACTCAACGTTGGCCATGCTGCAGCGGTTGCACACACAGCAGATGGCCATCAATGAGTACCTGTGCGACTATGGCACCAGGACAGGGTCAGGAGAGCTTGTTTTTTTTTCCCATGCCAGTGGGCCATGATCAAGGATGCATGCACTGTCCTATCACCATTTGAGGAGGCCACGAGGATGGTGAGCAGTGACAGTGCATGCATCAGTGACACTGTCCCCCTTGTCCACCTGTTGAAGCACACGCTGCATGGAATAATGGACAGGGCACTTCAGGCAGAACAGAGACAGGAAGAGGAGGACTTCCTTAGCTCTCAAGGCCCCCTTTATCCAGACGGTGTTCCTGCGTGCCCGCCGATCACACAGGAAGAGTATGAGGACGAGGAGGAGGAGGATTGTGTCAGTATGGAGGTGGAGCCTGGCACTCAGCATCAGCAGCAGTCTTTAAGGGATCAGTCCCAAGAAACACATGCACTTGTACGTGGCTGGGAGGAGGTGGCTGCAGACCATGTCGTCCTTAGTGACCCAGGGGACTCTGGACCGAATGCCTCAGCAAACCTACGCTGCATGGCCTCCCTGATCCTGCAAAGCCTGCATAAGGATCCTCGTATTCATGGTATCAAGGAGAAGGACCAACACTGGCTGGCAACCCTCCTTGATCCACATTAAAAGGGTAAGGTTGCGGACCTTATCTTGCCATCGCAGAGGGAGCAGAGGATGAAACATCTTCGGGAGGCCTTGCAGAAAGGTCTGTGCAACGCGTTCCCAGAGACTGGGAGGTTACAAACTCCTGTTTCTGGACAACATGTTGCTGAGACTTCGTTCAGTCAAAGAAGGAGCGGTGGAGAAGGTGGCCGTCTGACCGATGCGTTCAGACAATTTTTTGGTCCGCAGCCCCAAGGTATGATCGGTTCCAGCAACCATCGTCAGCGTCTGTTTTACATGGTGCAGGAATACCTAGGGGCAAGATCTGACTTGGACACCTTTCCCACCGAAAATCCTCTGGGTTACTGGGTCTTGAGGATGGATCACTGACCAGAGCTTGCACAGTATGCAATTGAGCTACTGGCCTGTCCTGCATCCAGTGTTCTTTCGGAACACACATTCAGTGCTGCTGGAGGCTTTGTAACCGATCACAGGGTGCGTCTGTCCACCGACTTCGTCGATCGACTGACCTTCATAAAAATGAATCAGTCTTGGATCACCACCAGCTACCAAGCACCTGATGCTGATGTAACCGAATAATTTGTTTTGAAATCTCAGATCCCTTCAAAGACTGCCTATGCTGATGCTGAGTGACTATCCTGAGTAATTATCCTCTTCCTCCTCAATGATCACGCTGATAGTTTGTAAGAACATTTTTGGTTCTGGGTGCCACCACCAGTGCCTAAGGCCCAATTTTTAAGCCCCTGTTTAACAGGGGCGTGTATTTACAATTTTTGATGCAATACTTTGCATCAGGGCTCGTTCCTGCGTTCCAACTAGAGTATCTGTGAGGGGTTGCAGTGTTGTGGCACCAGCACTAGTGCCTAAGGCCTAATTTTTCAGCCCCTGTTTAACAGGGGCGTGTATTTACAATTTTTGATGCAATACTTTGCATCAGGGCTCGTTCCTGCGTTCCAACTAGAGTATCTGTGAGGGGTTGCAGTGTTGTGGCACCAGCACTAGTGCCTAAGGCCTAATTTTTCAGCCCCTGTTTAACAGGGGCGTGTAATTACAATTTTTGATGCAATAATTAGCAGCAGGGCTCATTTCTGCGTTCCAACTAGAGTATCTGTGAGGAGTTGCAGTGTTTTGGCACCAGCACCAGTGCCTAAGGCCCAATTTTTCAGCCCCTGTTTAACAGGGACGTGTAATTACAATTTTTGATGCAATACTTTGCAGCAGGGCTGTTCCTGCATTCCAACTAGAGTATCTGTAAGGGGTTGCAGTGTTGTGGCACCAGCACTAGTGCCTAAGGCCTAATTTTTCAGCCCCTGTTTAACAGGGGCGTGTATTTACAATTTTTGATGCAATACTTTGCAGCAGGGCTCGTTTCTGCGTTCCAACTAGAGTATCTATGAGGGGTTGCAGTGTTGTGGCACCAGCACCAGTGCCTAAGGCCCAATTTTTCAGCCCCTGTTTAACAGGGGCGTGTATTTACAATTTTTGATGCAATACTTTGCAGCAGGGCTCATTTCTGCGTTCCAACTAGAGTATCTGTGAGGGGTTGCAGTGTTGTGGCACCAGCACCAGTGCCTAAGGCCCAATTTTTCAGCCCCTGTTTAACAGGGGCATGTAATTACAATTTTTGATGCAATACTTTGCAGCAGGGCTCGTTTCTGCATTCCAACTAGAGGATCTGTGAGGGGTTGCAGTGTTGTGGCACCAGCACCAGTGCCTAAGGCCCAATTTTTCAGCCCCTGTTTAACAGGGGCGTGTAAATACAGTTTTTGATGCAATACTTTGCAGCAGGGCTCGTTTCTGCATTCCAACTAGAGTATCTGTGAGGGGTTGCAATATTGTGGCACCAGCACAAGTGCCTAAGGCCCAATTTTTCAGCCCCTGTTTAACAGGGGCATGTAATTACAATTTTTGATGCAATACTTTGCAGCAGGGCCCGTTTCTGCATTCCCACTAGAGTATCTATGAGGGGTTGCAGTGTTGTGGCACCAGCACCAGTGCCTAAGGCCCAATTTTTCAGCCCCTGTTCAACAGAGGCATGTAATTACAATTTTTGATCTAATATTTCACAGCAGGGCCCATTTCTGCACCCACTAAGAGTGAGTGAGGACTTACAGTGTTGTGGCACTAGCACCACCACCACCAAAGGCCCAATTTTTCTGCCCCTGTTCAACAGGGGCATGTAATTACAATTCTTGATCTAATATTTTACAGCAGGGCCCTGTGAGGGCTTAGAGTGTTGTGGCCACAACAATACCTAAGGCCCAAATTTCTGCTGTGTATATAGGGCAGGCCCCTACTTTCAAACATCCAACTTACAAGCGACTCCTACTTGCAAATGGAAGGAGACAACAGGAAGTGAGATGAAATCTACCCCTAGGAAGGGAAATTCTCTCCTGTAAGAGTTAATATGGGAAAAACATTTCTCCTTTCCACTGATGCTTTATGACCAATCCTTGTTTCACAAAAAAAACCAAATTTTCAAAAAACATTTGTCATTGGGAAAAAAAGTGAGGTGAAATCTTCTGAAGAGGAGCACAAACAGCAAAACAAATGTCACAGGGGTGACAACCCTTCCCTATGTTTTCCAAAAAGCTTAAAATAGATTTTTTGGCTGGATCTAAACACGTTAAAAATGTACCAGTTCAAAATTACAAACAGATTCTGCTTAACAACAAACCTACAGTCCCTGTCTTGTTTGCACCGCCTGTATACTGCTGTTCAGAGTATATAGGGCCTGGTGGCCCCACGCCTTTCTTTTTTTTAATTTAGGTGCGGGGTTCCCCTTAATATCCATACAAGACCCAAAGGGCCTGGTAATGGACTGGGGGGTACCCATGCTGTTTGTCTCACTGATTTTCATCCATATTGCCAGGACCCAACATTACATTAAAGCCGCAAGCAGTTTTAAATGACTTTTTTTCCTTTAAAAATGACATTTTGTGCAGGGACTGTTCTAAGCATGCGAAACACGCGCCACTTTACGGGCATACTATAGACACCCCCCAGGTACAATAGTTAAAGGAATATTTCACTTATTTTTTTAACTTTAAGCATCATTAAAATCACTGCTCCCGTTTTTAAAAGTTTTTTTTTTGCATTGATACATGTCCCCTGGGGCAGGACCTGGGTCTCCAAACCCTTTTTAGGACAATACCATGCAAATTAGCCTTTAAAATTAGCACTTTTGATTTTAAACGTTCGAGTCCCATAGACGTCACTGGGGTTCTAACGTTCTTGCGAATATTTGGTCCGTTCGCAGGTTCTGGTGCGAACCGAACCGAGGGGTGTTCGGCTCATCCCTAGTAGAGGCCCTGGCTCTTGGGGGATGTGACATTCCAGTAGTTGGGGGATTTGAATTTCCTGTGCTGGTACTCAGGCGTGATGTGGCAGCACTGGTACTGGGTCTGAGCATTTGTTCCTGGGGCCTATCGCCGGCAGCAGCGCTGGTACTGGGCCTGAGAATTTGTTTTTGGGGCCTATTGCTGGCGGAAGCACTGGTACTGGGCCTGGGAATATAATCCTGGTTTCCAGAGTGCCGTGCCCTTTTAGGAGGGACTCATTCTTCCTCCGAATCTTTTGCCCATTCACTATTCGGTTCAAACGCTGAATTTGATTCGGAATCAGAATTGGAATCTGATGAGAACTCGCCGTTGCTCTCATCAGTCATGGAGAGGATCTGGAATGCCTCCTCACTTATGTAAACTCTTTTGGACATGACTCTGATTGCTGTGTGATGGGTGGCAGGTGACGGTCACTGATGGGCTGTGAGATGGGTGGCAGGTGACGTTCACTGATAGGTGATGACGGTGTGACAGGCGATGGTCAATGATGGGTGACAGGCCACGGATAGTGGCGGGTGATGGTCACTGACGGGTGATAGTCACAAATGGGTTACAGGCCACGGTCACTGATGGGTGATGGGTGCACCGCTTACGGTCACTGATGGGTAATGGGTAATGGCTGACGTCACTAATGGGTGACGGGTAATGACTGACGTCACTGATGGGTGACGGGAGGAGGAGCTACGTCCCGACGACACCGCGATACACATACCCGGAAGACACGGGTTACTTTGGAGCCGGCCGGCTTTTTTCGATATGCTTGCTATTACCATGTTCCTGTAAGTGCAACTTTAATTTTATATATTTAATAAAACGCTGGTTTTATACTATGTGGAGCACTTTGTTTTTTGCATGGTGATATTTCCTTATTTGCGGAGGCTGGTGGGAGAGAGTCCCTGGACGCTGAGTGCCTGCCTTAAAGATCCCTGGCTGGGGTTGCAGCCATCCGCCCCCTGGGTCTCCTGTAATTAAGAGACCATCTCCATCTGGTAAGAGGCAGACATTTTTTTCAAGAGGTGGAGGTCTTTCTACGCACTCTACTTTTCACCACAGCAAGATTCTGTTTTATTATTCACAGAGCACTTGGAGACAAGCCATTTTTGTGTAATTTAATTTAACACGGATGGACTTTTAACATTATTGCTGAGCCACGGACTTTTTTTGGGAATATTGTTATTATTATTGTTTTTCCTTACGTATCACGCTATACCTTGTTTATAGATTTGTCACAATATTTTTCTTCCAAGTTATTGGAGATATTCACTTGTTATTGATTTGGTTTTTAATATTGCGTTTTTTCATATGGACATAGTCATTGCTTTCTGTGTCCCACCTAACTAATAGCATGTAGTTTGGTTTAACCTCAAAGTGTCTATTTGTATTGCTCAGCACTCTTATAATATTCATTTATAATATTCATTTATTCAGTTATTATCATTTATCCCGTATTTTTATGAGGCTTTTTTAGGCATTTGCCAGTTGTTATTTTGTAGCGCGACTTATTGATATATCTAATGGCTGACGTCACTGATGTGTGACTGGTGATGGCTGATGGTCACTGATGGGTGATGGGTGATTGCTGACGGGTGATGGCTGACGGTCACTGATGGGTGATGGGTGATGGCTGACAGTCACTGATGAGTGATGGGTAATGGCTGACGGTCACTGATGGGTAATGGCTGATGGCACTGATGGGAGACGGGTGATGGCTGATGGTCACTGATGGGTGACGGGTGATGGCTGACGCGTGATGGCTGATGGGTGATGGCTGATGGTCACTGATGGGTGACGGGTGATGGCTGACGGTCACTGATGGGTGATGGGTAATGGCTGACATCACTGATGGGTGACGGGTGATGATTGATGGTCACTGATGGATGACAGGTGATGGCTGACGGGTGACAGCTGACGGTCACTGATGGGTGATGGGGGATGGCTGAAGGTCACTGATGGGTGACAGGTGATGGCTGATGGGAGACAGGTGCACCGCTGACAGTCACTGATGACAGTCTCTTATGTGACAGGTGCAATTTATGTGGTGACTGTGGTGACTGTTGCGTGACAGGTGACAATGGGGGGGCGATGGGACAATTGTTGTGCTTGGTGCAGTACAATACAGACACAGATTGGTAACTCACTGACTGCTCCTGGCTCTTCTCTCCTCACACTGGAAATGGTGTGTGAGGAGAGAAGAGCTGGTAACAGCTAGTTACCACTCTGTGTTTACATTTAGTGATCAGCTGTGAAAGGATCACAGCCGATCACGTGGTAAACAGCCGCTGGTCAATGGCTGTTTTCCATCCTTGGTGACGAGCAGTGTTCCCGGAAACACGCCGCCACCGACGTGCACGCACGACGCGCTCCTGATTGCACGCATGTGCCGTGCACAATGGGGGCGGTACCATCTGTCATCGGCCGTGACTTCATCATGGCCGATCACGTGGTAAACAGCCATGCCCAATGGCTGTTCACCCCCCTCGGTGGCGAGCTGTATCTCCGTGACACGCCGCCACCGATGGTACAGGGATGCATGCACACGATCATGCGCATTCACTGTTTAAAGGGCAGGGCATCGTATGATGCACTCCCAGAACAAGAGCCGCGCCACCTGGCCTTCATATGATGGGCGGCAAGCGGTTAAGTGTACACTTTAGATCTTGCAGTGATTTCACTGACTTCACATTAGTTTATATCATATATTCACTTAATTAGTAGCGCAAAGGACCTCACTTTACATTTCCTTTAGTTACACTACACTACCTTTGCAGCCAATATGGATGTGTTTTCTTTTATGGATCACAGAAATGTGAATCTAGATGATGTCTTTAATGTAAACAACAAAGCCAGAGAAACAGATCTGGAAAGCCTGGTTAGAAAACTAGGACATAACATGGAAAAAAATGTCAACTTATGGTGGGACACAAACACCTTTGATCGGTATATAAGGGAGAAAATTGTACCAAGAAGACTTCGGTGGGAATTACCACCAAATGATGGCTTGATGGATAAGGAATCAATCTTTTTCTATCACTTTTTTAATGATAATGCCCTGTACACACGGTCGGATTTTCCAATGGAAAATGTCCGATCGGAGCGTGTTGTCGGAAATTCCGACTGTGTGTGGGCTCCATCGGACATTTTCCCTCGGATTTTCCGACACACAAAGTTGGAGAGCGGGAGATAAAATTTTCTGACAACAAAATCCGATCGCGTCAATTCCGACCGTGTGTGGCCTGTTCCGACTCACAAAGTGCCACGCATGCTCAGAAGAAATTCCAAGACGGAACAGCTCGTTCTGGTAAACTTAGCGTTCGCAATGGATACAGCACTTTCGTCACGCTGCAATGTTAAAAATGGTTTAATACAGCGCAATTTCTTCTTCTTTATAATGTGACAAGAATTAAGTAGTTTTGCTGCTCATATTCACACACACTTCTCACAAACTTATTTCGTTACTATTTATCGTGATTCCCTCAATATATTTTGATTTCTCACATCTGACAACATATTTTTGTATATTTTTTATATATTTTTTGGCTTTAATGTAGATTCTTTTTTTGTGTTTGTATTTTTTTAATTTTTTTTATTTTTTTGGGGGATTTTGATTTGTACTCCCGAAAATGTTTGTGTGTGTTTTTTGTGACAAGTTCCCACAACACCATTGATATGTTGTTCTATTTAATCTGTAGGAGATTGTTTGGTGTTGTTGTCCCTTGTTAATTTTACATTTTATGTTAGAAATGTACCTGAATCGTCACCAACAAACTGTCTTTTTTGGCTGAAAACACACACAGGAGAGTATAATTTCCATAAAAAATTTTATTAAGGGCTCACAACTAAACAAAGAGGGAGGCAACGCTGGAGAAACTGCAGAAGTGGGTGAAGCCTTGGACCCCCAGGGCAGACATCAACTATTTTTATGCAAAATTGGTGGCCTGAGGAGTCCTTATCTAAGGGAATGCAGTCTGGTCCAGAAGTCCCAGAGATCATGAACAGCAGCAGATGACATCTGTGTCCCCAGGCTGTGGTCATACAAGAGACTGCAGCTTTTGTCAGACCAGACTGAACCCAGGGCCATCACTCTCTGGTCTTCCTTCCACGCTTCCTTACATGCGGTGGCTGTGGTGGTGGAGTTGTGGCAGCAGGAGGAGGAGGAGGAGGATGGTCCAACTCAACCACGTCGGTCTTGGGTGTTAGTTCACCACTCATCCCCTTACGTAGGACTTTGTACATAAGGTCCTCACAGAGCTTGCGTTGACCCTCCTGCACGCCCTGCAATTTGGTGGCAGCCATGCAGGCAAAGGCCTCTTCAGGAGTTGGTAAGGCTCGTAGGGACGCCGAAGCCTCCTGGATCAGCCTGAATGCTGAATCCTGCACGGGACTTGGAGTGGCCTTCCTGGCTCGTTTATATGGCAGGTGGAGGGGAGGGACCTGAGACTCAGTCAGGTTGCGACTGGTCCCTGGCTTCTCCTGGCTGACACTTAGCCCCGCTTCCTCCTGGCTGCAACTAATCCCCGCCTCCTCCTGACTGTCACATTCCACAGCCTCCTCCTGGCTGAGGTCTTCCTGTGTATGAAAAAGGGACATAGTTTTATTTTTTTATTCATCAATCACACACAATTTTCACCTCCTGACTGTTGCAAATTGAATGTTAACAAATATAACAGACTATCCTTCTGAGCCCAGCAGTTTTCATTCTTGTCCCAATTTTGGGTGCCCACTACTGTCTATTGATATGTAAAACACTTTCAAGCAGCAATTAGTGATCAATAATAACATCTAGTAAACATAATTTCTTTATTGACCAGAAAAATGTTGAACAATGCTATACCTGACTCCAGCTGGGCTCCTCCACTTCTTCCTGGCTGGAAGGCCCAGGTTGGACATCAGAAGCCTCAGCTGGGGTGGAAGGAAGTGTGGAAGGAAGAGTGGAGAGGGATTCCCTGACTTCAGTGTGGTCTGACAGAAATCGCAGTCTCTCATAGTACCACAGCCTGGGGACATAAATGTCATCTGCTGCAGCTCCGGATCTCTGGGAATCCGTGACCTGCTTGCGTTCCCTAAGATAAGTGCTCCTCAGGCCACCAATTTTGGCTTTTAAATAGGGGATGGTTGCTGTGGGGACCACCGGCTTCACCAACTCCAGCAGTTTCTCCAGCGCTACCTGCCTCTTCTGTTTGTGATTATAGTGGGGGTGTTTCACCTGCCACAGACAGGGCAGCTCCCTGTATTTGTCAATGAACAGGGGCAGGAAATTGTGGTCGTTGAACCCATCCATTTTCTCTGCAAGACACAACACAAGACAAACCCTAATGTCAGGCCAAACTCCCCTAATCTTGTTACAATATAGGCTTCCATTTCGAAGCAGTATAGGCGCAAGCTTAGATCTTACCTTCGTTATCACGATCGGCATCTCCGATGCTCCTTCCTCCGCTCACAGATCATACGTAATACGCACGTGTGTTACGCTTTATACACACTGCGCATGCGTATAACTCCGCCCGCCCCTGACATTCTTTCTAGTCTATTCCCTGCCCCTTTTCGTTCGGCGCAGTGGGGGAAGAGCACATGGCGGATAGACAGCAGGTGCGTGCTAATTGTAGCAACGAGGAGGAGGAGGAGGAAAGGCCGGATCCGGACACGTCCCGATCCAGAAGGAGATTTAAGGACTCAAATATGTCCTTTGGGGAGATGTTGGAGATGGTGGACATCCTGAAGAGGGCCGACTATGATGGAAAGTATGGGCCTTACCCCAACCCCAATGTCCAAAAGGCCAAGATCATGGCGAAAGTGGTCAGGAGTCTGCACCGGAATTTTGGTGTACGACGATCGAAAGATCAGCTCAGGCAGCGGTGGTCGGACCTCAAGAACATGAGCAGTACAGAAAGATCCGGAGAGTGCTGCAAAAAAGTAAGTAGTTGTGCTGTGTTCCTATTCTTTATGTTTATTACGTTCGTGCTGCTCCATGTGCTTTTAGGAACTGTTGTACAGTTTAAAATGGCAACTTTCATGTTCATGGGCACATTATTCGTTCGGATCAAACATTTTTCGTTCCAACTATAAAATACCATTATATATATAAAACACAAAGCGCTGTGATGCTAAATAGCTGATAATTACACATAAAACCAAGTGAGGCTGCTATCAAAAGAGAGTGTTTTCAGAGTCACTTAACAAGAATAAATAATGATATTTGAAGCGCTTCACAATGTGCATGAAAATGCATATATATAAGAATAAATATAAATAGTCAAATAAATCCAGCGGTGAGTAAAAATTCCTAAAAAATCCAGCAATCAAAATAGTGTAAAATTATAAAAAATTAGTGACACCAAATGTGTAAAAAATTCACATAAAAAATCCACATAAAAATAAATATATAGGGATGTATTCAGAAGGTTCAATTATACAGGTCTAGAATCCTGATTGGTATAGAGCTTTTGATCACTAGCAAAGCTGTTTAAAAACACTTGCTTAATTAAGGTGCTCATTGATCTTTATAGTACCAATGTGTTTTTTGCTTCTATTCACAACCAATGTGAGAATCATAAACAGGCAGATAAGAGAAAAAAACAATCATTGTGCAATAGTTAGGATACCAAGGTACACAGGCAAACTTCAATCCACTCACGTGTGCCTTATAATGATAAGGCATATGCAGGTTTTACTATAGCAGTCAGCCGCCTTAGACAGGAGCAGATTCAGTCTGAATCTGCTCCTGTCTAAGGCGGCTGACTGCTATAGTAAAACCTGCATATGCCTTATCATTATAAGGCACACGTGAGTGGATTGAAGTTTGCCTGTGTACCTTGGTATCCTAACTATTGCACAATGATTGTTTTTTTCTCTTATCTGCCTGTTTATGATTCTCACATTGGTTGTGAATAGAAGCAAAAAACACATTGGTACTATAAAGATCAATGAGCACCTTAATTAAGCAAGTGTTTTTAAACAGCTTTGCTAGTGATCAAAAGCTCTATACCAATCAGGATTCTACACCTGTATAATTGAACCTTCTGAATACATCCCTATATATTTATTTTTATGTGGATTTTTTATGTGAATTTTTTACACATTTGGTGTCACTAATTTTGTATAATTTTACACTATTTTGATTGCTGGATTTGTTAGGAATTTTTACTCACCGCTGGATTTATTTGACTATTTATATTTATTCTTATATATTCATTTTCATGCACATTGTGAAGCGCTTCAAATATCATTATTTATAAAATACCATTGTTTAGCCCATATGCATTTGGCCACCATTTTGACGCCCTATACTTGTCTTCAAAGAATTGGGTTGTGTAGATGGCTTTGTTACTAGGATGAAATGCAAACTAGATTCTGTGTAAGGAGAGGACACTCAGCAGCTGTTTACACATCTGGACACTGGAGCACTAGTGTGGGACAAAAGAACACCATTTTTATTAGGGGGCCACACAGGTGCTCCAGTGTATACTATAGGGGGGGGGGGCTACATCTGTGAAGCTTGTACAAAACAGGTAAAGTATTGCATGTTGACAAAGGACACTAAAAAAGTTACATTTTGGAACTCTGCTAAAATTGACAATTGTACCCCACTTCCAAGCAATGTTTCATCTTTATAGTTCTGCCATCAAATATCTGTGTGCTAATTATACCATTTTGTTTTACATAGGGGATAAAAGACTCGGAGGACACCCCTCATCTGAGGAGACCAGAGCCCACCCCCCTCTGGAAGAAGGGGAAATCCCCCAACACAAGCTGAGCAGGAGGAAGAAGACGTGGTGGAACTAGTTACCACAACAGGTGAGTGTCTGCGACCACAAACTCAGATAAGAGATGGATGGCGGCATTTTTTTGAAACCTAATTTATTTTGGGGTTCCTCTCTTTTTAGGTGATCGTGAGGGTGTGGATCCAGATCCTTTCACATCCTAAAGTGCCCAGATCCTGATCGGGGAGATCATGGGGTGTAATTTACAATTGGAAATCATCAAGCAAAACATCAATGATGTTATTCCAAAAAATAAAAACATAATTGATGTTTTGGGGCGAGTTTAAAGCCCCTCCAAATCACTTTCTTCTTTTGTGTGCTACAATGTGCTAAATGTTTTTGGGATTTTTCCCAAAGCCAAATTTGGAGGATGCATACAGTGTGTCAACATGTGCTATCTGCCATCACGGGAGATCAATGGACGCGTTTTGGGGGTACAACCCCTTCCTCAATTATAAAGTAGCTGAGAGGAAGGGTTTGCTCCCCCAAAACACGTCCCTTGATCCCCCGTGATGGCAGCTAGCACATATTGACATTGGTAAATTGGTGTGCATCTTCCAAATTTGGCTTTTCCTGGGGTGACTTCACCCCATCTGAACGCAATATCAAACACAGTTCCTAAATACTCATGTCTGATATTGCCTTCCAATGCGACCAAATGTGACATTTGTAAGTTCAAAATTTGTGTCTTTTCTTGTTGGTTTTACACATGCCTGTTTTATCTAAAATGGACATTTTGAGTTTTGATAATGCCACCACAAAAATTGGTATACAACAAACATGTTGGTTTGTTTGAAAAACCTTTGGTAAATGCACATGTGATTGTGCAGGTATTAAAAAGATTGTTAATCAAGAATGTGTGGATTATTGTCTCAACGCTACAACACTTTTGGGGTGATGTAATTGTTGTTTTCTGAGAAAATGGGGGTTATTTCCTAAGGGCAAATCCACTTTGCACTACAAGTGCAGGTTCAGTGCAGTTGCAAGTGCACTTGTAGTGAAATGTGTTTTTGCATTTAGTAAATAACAGCCAACAGTGCTTTGTATAAGGTTACACAATCACGCCATTTTCTGCACTCAAAACATTTCTATCAGGGTCAGCTAAAACAAACACAAGCAGTAAATGTCCACAAAGAATTTCTTTTTTTTTTATTATAAAAAGGCTTCACAGATTTGCTGGCATATTGATAGCCCCCCTACCCGCAAAGAACTCCAGGTAGCGTAACCGGACATCATGGGCACTCAGGGAGGGCAAGCCAGGACGGCCACTTTCAAGCGCCGTCAGTGTGGTTTGATGTATCATTCCGGCCTCAGGCCCAACTGAGCCAGCATAGTTGGCCGAATGTTTCCTTAAAAAGTTATGGAGAACACAGCACGCAAGTATAATATGGTTCAGTTTATACTCCGCCATATGGGTGGGTGTTATAAATAGGCGGAACCGGCTGGCCAGGATTCCAAATGTGTTCTCCACCACTCTTCGGGCTCTGGCCAGTCGGTAATTAAAAACCCTCTGTTCCGGGGTGGGGGTCCTCATTGGGAATTGCCGCATCAGGTGGTCCCCCAGCGCAAACGCTTCATCAGCAACAAACACAAATGGGAGTCCTTCAACATTGTCCTCTGGAGCTGGCAAGTCCAAGCTGCCATTCTGGAGACGCCTGTAAAACTCCGTCTGGGCGATGACTCCACCATTGGACATCCGGCCATTCTTCCCCACGTCCACATACAGGAAGTCGTAATTAGCCGACACCACCGCCAACATCACTATACTATTGAACCCCTTGTAATTATAATAGTACGACCCCGAGTTGGGTGGTGGGACGATGTGGATGTGTTTCCCATCAATTGCCCCTCCGCAGTTAGGAAAGTCCCACGGCTGGGCAAAGTGGGAGGCCACAGTCTGCCATTCCTGTGGCATGGAAGGAAACTGTTGAGGAAAAAACAATAAACATTACTATTTATTCACAGAAACATGGCAAGCAGATTAGACACAAACATTATGGGGCAACCTCCAGATAGCATTTAGTAAGGGGAATTTAACAAGGCCAAAGTATAAGGTACACCTATCATATTCCCCCTACCCCCCCTCATGGGCCATTTCTAACATTATAGGGGGGGAACTCTTGGACAGGTAACCCTCTTCACTTCATTGAGAGATGAATGCCTAAATAATGGGTATTACTTGGAACAGCCCCTCCTTAGTTACAAGAAGAAGTGTCATAATACAAAGATATAAATACACATTGTACACATTTGAGGACATTTGGACATTCTGCTATTACCTATCAAGATAATAATAGAATACAAAAACTTGAAACAGTACCATTTGAAAGTATACAGGCAGACCCTTGCACTACATGCTTTGGGCAATTCATCCATAAATCTGACCAGTAAAGAGGTGGGTATAGTGTGTATGGGTTTGGCAAAGTCAGCAGATAGATGATTGAGGATACATAGAGAATTGGGATCAGCTGAGTTAGCAGTTGGGGGAGGGAGGGTTACTAAAAATTATTTGGGGACACCAACAAAAAAAAGCCTCTGGCACTCTGCCAGAATTTAAATCACAAATAACATTTCCAAACATTTTAGGGGGTTTTTGGGGTAAAGCACTACTATGGAGCTGATAAAATACATTGTTAAGTGACTACATGAGGTGAATATAGGGCCAGGAGACACCATGCTGGGGCGGTTAGTGAAGGGCAAATATGTATGAAGGACCTAAAATAATAATTACATAAAAATCCAGCATGCATGAGAACAAAGGGGACATTCACAGCATATTCCAATCATGGTAATTAGGGAATGAGGAAAGAAATACAAGATATTAGCAAACATTCAATACAATAAAATGTGATATAAAAGGAAAAAAATCTTACCTTCATATACTCCTTCTGCAGGACCTGTTTGATGGCAGAACAGGTCTCTGGGATAATGATCCCCAGAGCATGGCGGGAGATGCCTGTCGAGAACTTCAAGTCCTGCAGGCTTCTCCCTGTCGCCAAGTACCGCAGGGTAGCGACCAACCTCTGCTCCGGAGTGATGGCTTGCCTCATGCAGGTATCCTGCCTGCTGATATAGGGGGTCAGCGAAGCCAACAAACGGTGAAATACAGGGTCCGTCATCCTGAGAAAGTTCCTGAAATCATCAGGATTATTCTCACGGATCTCATGGAGCAAAGGCATATGACAGAACTGGTCACGCTGAAGCAACCAATTCTTGGTCCATGAACTCCTCCCCACCCTGTTCATGGACTGGACTTGTGTCAAGGTCAGGACCCCAACACCAAGCCCCCGCACAGCAAGAACTCTACGAGGAGTACGCATTTGAAACATGGCTAGAAAACGGTCGGCTGCTCAGAATGAAGTAACAGAACGCACTGAAGAACAGCAAGGCCTGTGAAGAGCGACCTGAAAAACAGTAACGAACGAACAAGAATACAATGACTACTTAAAGTCACGCGGAACTTGCTTGCACGCACTGAAGAGCAGATACAAACCCACAAGCACAAACTGAACGGCAGAAAACGATCTGAAAGCCACGAGTCTGAAAAAGCGCGAATCGTCTCTCACCAAACCTTTACTAACACGAGATTAGCAAAAGGAGCCCAAAGGGTGCCGCACTTGGTTCTGAACCGGCCTTTTCTAGTCTCGTCGTACGTGGTGTACGTGACTGCGTGGTTGGCGATCGGAAATTCCGACAACTTTGTGCGACCGTGTGTAGACAAAAAAAGTTTGAGCCAACATCCGTCGGAAAAAATCCTAGGATTTTGTTGTCGGAATGTCCGAACAAATTCCGACTGTGTGTACGCCCTATAAGAGTTTGGAGGGTTTAACCTTAGAAAGAAAACAGAAGAAGAGGAGAATTATTGATCAACAGATAGAAGAAATTAAAACCAAACTAGATCCATATAAAGATTCAATGGAATTCAATAAACTTTCCTTCCAATTGAATAAAGATTTAATGGCCAAGGACCTCGAAGTACAATTGGTGATAGAAGACTTGGAAGCAATGAAACTGAGAAAAGGTGCGGATCCAATCCATATAAAGAAAGGAATACAAACATTGATGAAAAGGAACAATATCGTGATACGTCCAGCCGATAAAGCGGGAGCAGCAGTCATCCAGTCTAAAGAACAATATCAGGAAGAGATTCACCATCAGCTTCAAGATGAATCAACTTATTTAAAACTACTTGGAAATCCTACAATCCAATATAGAAAGGAATTGGAAAAAATAGTACATCTCGGTATAAAAAAAGATATCCTAGATAAAAAAGAAGCTAAATTCCTCATACCGGAATCGTGTAGAATACCTGTCCTGTTCACTGTCCCTAAGATACATAAAGACAAAGAAAAACCCCCAGGTAGACCCATTGTGGGATTGATTCACTTTCTTCAAGAATGGGACAATACCTGGACAACTTTATACAGCCAGTGGTGCAACGAACCACAGCATATCTTAAGGAGACCAAACATGTTCTCCAGTTACTAGAAACCACCCCAGTATTAGAAGGTAGATCTTTATTGGTGACAGCGGATGTATCTTTTCTGTACACCATTGTACAACAGCATCAGGCCTGGGAGTCAATAAAATGGCTGTTACGCAATCACAGCACTCTTATTTGTAAACAAAGAAAGTATTTGATGAAATGCCTAGAGTTCTGCCTTAAGTATAATCACTTTTGGCACAACCAAGCGTATTACAAGCAAATCACAGGCATAGCTATGGGTGCCAAGTTTGCACCCAGTGTAGCAAATGCCTTTATGGCACAATGGAAGGAAAGTATGGTCTACACTAATCCACCAGCTGAATTAACTATTTACAAAAGATTTATAGACAATCTTATCGTATGGAATGGAAGCAAGGAAATGCTGGAATTTTTTTTTTTTGAAAATCTGAACAATAACGATAAAGACATCAAACTTACGTGGAACATCAGCAACAAACAAATCAACTTCTTAGATCTGGATATCACCCTCATAGAGAACAAGCTAATTACCAAGACACATTTCAAAAACACTAATGTGAACAGCTACCTCCCTATGAACAGCTGTCATTTTAAACCATGGCTCTTTAATATTCCAAAGGGCCAATTGGTAAGAATTAAGAGAAATTGCACAACTGAAGAAGATTTTCTAACCCAAGCCACGTTTATAAGTAACAAATTCAAGGACAAGGGTTACACTTCATCCAAAATCAAATTGATAAGGTAAAAAACTTGGATAGGACTACCATGCTACAAAATAAAAACAAGGACGATCATCAACGACTATCAGAAGCACCTTTTTTAATATTAAACTACAACATTCAACATAAAGAAATAGTAAAAATTGATAAAAAGACACTGGCACATATTAAAAAGTGACAGACATCTCAATGAAATTCTTCCTGAAAAACCAAACATACTCTATAAGAGAGAGCACCAACTTTAAGAGACATTATTGTAAAAAAACGTTATTGAACCACCTAAAACTGAGGGTTATTCCTTTTTTAATGGCAAAGGATTTTTCCCTTGCAAATATTGCTTTGCGTGTAAACACTCTTATGCCCCGTACACACGGTCGGACATTGATCGGACATTCCGACAACAAAATCCATTGATTTTTTCCGACGGATGTTGGCTCAAACTTGTTTTGCGTACACACGATCGCACAAAGTTGTCGGAATTTCCGCTCGCTAAGAACGCGGTGACGTACACCACGTACAATGAGACTAGAAAAGGCCATTTCAGAACCAAGCGTGGCACCCTTTGGGCTCCTTTTGCTAATCTCGTGTTAGTAAAAGTTTGGTGAGAGATGATTTGCGCTTTTTCAGATTTGTGGTTTTCAGATCGTTTTCTGCTGTTCAGTTTGTGCTTGTGGGTTTGTATCTGCTCTTCAGTGCGTGCAGTCAGTTCGTATTATGCTATTCAGTGCGATCTTGTCCACTCGTTACTGTTTTTCAGGTCACTCTTCACAGGCCTTGCTGTTCTTCAGTGCGTTCTGTTACTGTGTTCTGAGCAGCCAACCGTTTTCTAGCCATGTTGCGTATACGTACTCCTCGTAGAGTTCGTGCTGTGCGGGGGCTTGGTGTTGGGGTTCTTACCTTGACACAAGTCCAGTCCATGAACAGGGTGGGGAGGAGTTCATGGACCAAGAATTGGTTGCTTCAGCGTGACCAGTTCTGTCATATGCCTTTGCTCCGTGAGATCCGTGAGAATAATCCTGATGATTTCAGGAACTTTCTCCGGATGACGGACCCCGCATTTCACCGTTTGTTGGCTTTGCTGACCCCCTATGTTAGCAGGCAGGATACCTGCATGAGGCAAGCCATCACTCCGGAGCAGAGGCTAGTCGCCACCCTGCGGTACTTGGCGACGGGGAGAAGTCTGCAGGACTTGAAGTTCTCGACAGGCATCTCCCCCCAGGCTCTGGGGATCATTATCCCGGAGACCTGTTCTGCCATCATACAGGTTCTGCAGAAGGAGTATATTAAGGTAAGATTTTTATTCTTTAATATCACATTTTATTGTATATAATGTTTGCTAATATATTGTATTTCTTTCCTCATTCCCTAATTACCATGATTGTAATATGCTGTGAATGTCCCCTTTGTCCTCATGCATGCTGGATTTTTATGTTATAATTTTTTTTGTCCTTCATACATACTTGCCTTCACTTACCTCCCCAGCATGGTCTCCTGGCCCTATATTCACCTCATGTAGTCACTTAACAATCTATTTTATCAGCTCCATAGTAGTGCTTTACCCCAAACACCCCTAAAATGTTTTAAAATGTGATTGGTGCTTCAAATTCAGGCAGAATGCAAGAGGCTTTTTTTGGGGGGTCCCCAAATGATTTGGAACCCTCCATCCCCCCAACTGCTAAGTCAGCTGATACCAATTCTCTATCTATCCTCAATCATCTATCTGCCGACTTTGCCAAACCCATACACACTATACCCATCTCTTCTGTGCTCAGATTTATGGATGAATTCCCCAAAGCATGTAGTGCAAGGGCCTGCCTGTATACTCTCAAATGGTACTGTTCAAAGTTTGGGTATCCTATTATTATCTTGATAGGTAATAGCAGAATGTCCAAATGTGCTAAAATGTGTACACTGTGTATTTAAATCTTTGTATTATGACACTTCTTACCTGTCCAGTGGGCTGTCAATAGTGTAACTAAGGAGGGTCTGTTCAAAGTAATACACATTATATAGGCATTCATCTCTCAATGAAGTGGAGAGGGTTACCTGTCCAAGAGTTCCCCCCCTATAATGTTAGAAATGGCCCATGGGGGGGGGGGGGATCTGATAGGTGTACCTTCTACTTTGTTCTTTAAAATTTCCATAAATAAATGGTATCTTGATGTTGGCCAAGAATGTTTGTGTCTAACCTGCTTTCCATGTTTATGTGCAAAAAGCCTAATTTTTGTTTTGTTTTACTCAACAGTTTCCTTCCACGCCACAGGAATGGCAGACTGTGGCCTCCCACTTTGCCCAGTGGTGGGACTTTCCTAACTGCGGAGGGGAAATTGATGGGACACATGTTCACATCATCCCACCACCCAACTCGGGGTCATACTATTATAATTATAAGGGGTTCAATAGTATTGTAATGTTGGCGGTGGTGTCGGCTACTTATGAATTTCTGTATGTGGACGTGGGAAAGAATGGCCAGATGTCCGATCGCCCAGACGGAGTTCTACAGGTGTCTCCAGAATGGCAGCTTGGACTTGCCACCTCCAGAAGACAATGTGGAAGGAATCCCATTCGTCTTCGTTGCGGATGAAGCTTTTGCGCTGGGGGACCATCTTATGCGGCCATTCCCGATGAGGACCCTCACCCCGGACCAGAGGGTTTTTAATTACCGGCTGGCCAGAGCCAGAAGAGTGGTGGAGAACACGTTTGGAATCATGGCCGGCTGGTTCCGCCTATTTCTTACACCCATACATATGGCGGAGTACAACCTGAATCACATTATCCTGGCGTGCTATGTTCTACACAACTTTTTACAGCAACATTCTGCCAACTATGCTAGCTCAGTTGGGCCTGAGGCCGGAATTCTAAATGAACCAACTCTGACAGCGCTTGAAAGTGGCTGTCCTGGCTTGCCCCCCCTGAGTGCCCGTGATGTCCGGCTAAGATACCTTGAATTCTTTGTGGGTAGGGGGGCTATCAATATGCCAGACAATGTGTAAAACCTTTTTCAAATAAAAAAAGAAAAAAGCAAAATCAAATCTTTGGTGACATTTACTGCTTGTGTTTGTTTTAGCTGACCCTGACAGAAATGTGTTGAGTCCTGAAAATGGCGTGATTGTGTAACCTTACAAAGCATTGTTGGGTGTTATTTACTAAAGGCAAAGACACTTTGCACTACAAGTGCACTTGAAACTGCACTTGTAGTGCAAAGTGGATTTGCCCTTAGGAAATAACACCCATTGTCACAGAAAACAGCAATTAGAGCACCACAAAAGTGTTGTAGGGTTGAGACAATAATCCACACATTCTTGATTAACAATCTTTTTAATACCTGCACAATCACATGTGCATTTAGAAAAGGTTTTTAAAACAAACCAACATGTTTGTTGTATAACAATTTTTGGAGTCACATTAGAAAAAGTAGAAATGTCCATTTAAGATAAAACAGGCGTGTTTAAAACCAACAAGAAAGACACAAATCTTGAACTTACAAAGTTCACATTTGGTAGAACTTGAAGGCAATATCAGACATGAGTATTTAGAAACTGTGTTTGATATTGCATTCAGATGGGGTGAAGTCACCCCCGGAATGTCAACATGTGCGACATGCCATCTCAGGGGATCAAGGGATGTGTTTTGTGGGTGCAACCCCTTCCTCTCAGCTACTTTATTATTGAGGAAGGGGCTGCACCCCCAAAACGCGTCTATTGATCTCACGTAATAGCAGATAGCACATGTTGACACACTGTGTGCCTCTTCAAAATTTGGCTTTTCTCCAATTTGACAAAAAATGTTACAAAATTGTAGCACACCAAAAAACATAGGCATTTGGAGGGGTTTTAAACTCTCCCCAAAACATCAATGATGTTCTTATTTTTTTGAAGAACATCATTGATGTTTTTCTTGATGTTTTCCAAGTCCCTATTACATCCCATGATCTCCCCGATCAGGATCTGTGCACTTTTCGAGGTGAAAGGATCTGGATCCACAACATCACGATCACCTAAAAAGATAGAAACCCAAAAAAAAATGTATTATAAATATGCCGACACCCATCTCTTACCTGAGCCTGTGGTCGCAGACACTCACCTGTTGTGGTGCCAATTTCCACCACGTCTTCCTCCTCCTGCTCTGTTTGTCTTGGGTGGATTTCCCCTTTTTCCAGAGGTGGGGGGTCTCTGGTCTCCTCGGATGAGGGGTGTCCTCCGAGTCTTTTCTCCCCTATGTAAAAAAAAAAAGGTATACTTAGCACACAGATATTTGATCCCAGAACTATAAATATGAAACATTGTTTGGAAGTGGGGTACAATTTTTTTTTATGTGGCCAGAGTTCCAAGATGTAGCATTTTTCTTGTCCTTTGTCAAGCTTGAATACTTTACCTGTCTTGTACAAGCTTCACAGATGGAGACACCCCTATATTATACACTGGAGAACCTGTGTAGGCCCCCTAATAAAAAGGGTGTTCTTGTGTCCCATACTAGTACTCCAGCGTCTAGATGTGAAAACTGCTGCTGAGTGTCCTCTCCTTACACAAAATCTAGTTTGCATTTCATTCTAGTTACAAACCCATCTACCCATGGTGTTTTCTAGGCCGAATGAACAATGTTTGATACGAAAGAATACGAAAGAATAATGTGCCCATGAACATGAAAGTTGCCATTTTAAACAGGACAACAGTTAAGAAATTCACACTAATAGTAGATTTGCGCTTGCTCTAAAGTAATCAAGAAGTTATAAGCAGCTAACACCACAACTAGAATCGTTGCCCAACAGATAGATATTATACAGAAATGTGTAGCGCTAAAATGACAAGATACCTTAAAACTAATATGTTAAAAAGGCCTATACCCAAAATGTAATACACATATAAAAGTACATGCAAGGTCTGACTAAAAATCAAAAGTGTATCAAAAGGACAGTCAATGTGTTGGAACTGAATGGGTCGCTACCCCAAACGTGAGGTGAGGAACGCCTTCACCAACATACAGCAGAAAAGTTTCAGAAGGTGATATTCTGCAGTCACTAAAAAGTCTCATCGATACATTGGATAATCCATCTTTAAACCAAACTCATATAACACACCACTGTGTCTTCAAAACATGCAGTGCACTTAGATGTTATAGATGGGGGCTTACCGGAGGGTTTGAACCCAAAACAGCGTATACTGTAAGGGTCAAACCAGCTTTTATTGCACCCTGGCAATGGTGAGAAGAACTTAGCAGCCTGAAGATATTGAGAGGGGCTTTTCTAAAGGTGTATCTTCTCCACACGTAATGTTGGATCTCTCCACGCAGGGTTTTAGTCCAAGAAAGAAAAACGTTTTGGCTGGAGATTGGAGTTGATGGCAGTAAATGGCAGACTGGTCTGCCAGCTCTGAAAACTTGCTCTGTGCTTTCTTTAGGGTGGCCTAAAGAAAGCCTGGATCAGTGGCCTAAAGAAAGCACAGAGCAAGTTTTCAGAGCTGGCAGAGCAGTCTGCCATTTACTGCCATCAACTCCAATCTCCAGCCAAAACGTTTTTCTTTCTTGGACTAAAACCCTGCGTGGAGAGATCCAACATTACGTGTGGAGAAGATACACCTTTAGAAAAGCCCCTCTCAATATCTTCAGGCTGCTAAGTTCTTCTCACCATTGCCAGGGTGCAATAAAAGCTGGTTTGACCCTTACAGTATACGCTGTTTTGGGTTCAAACCCTCCGGTAAGCCCCCATCTATAACATCTAAGTGCACTGCATGTTTTGAAGACACAGTGGTGTGTTATATGAGTTTGGTTTAAAGATGGATTATCCAATGTATCGATGAGACTTTTTAGTGACTGCAGAATATCACCTTCTGAAACTTTTCTGCTGTATGTTGGTGAAGGCGTTCCTCACCTCACGTTTGGGGTAGCGACCCATTCAGTTCCAACACATTGACTGTCCTTTTGATACACTTTTGATTTTTAGTCAGACCTTGCATGTACTTTTATATGTGTATTACATTTTGGGTATAGGCCTTTTTAACATATTAGTTTTAAGGTATCTTGTCATTTTAGCGCTACACATTTCTGTATAATATCTAACAGTTAAGAAAAGCACATGGAGCCGCACGCATGTAATAAACATAAAAAGGATATGAACACAGCACAACTACTTACTTTTTTGCAGTACTCTCCAGATTTTTCTGTACTGCTCGTGCTCCCTTAATTCGACCACCGCTTCCTGAGCTGATCTTTCAATCGTCGTACCTCGAAATTCCGGTGCAGACTCTTGACCACTTTCGCCATGATCTTGGCCTTTCGGACATTGGGGTTGGGTAATGTCCATACTTCTCGTCATAGTCGTCCCTCTTCATTATGTCGACCATCTCCAACATCTCCCCAAAGGACATATTTGATGCCTTATATCGTCTCCTTTTGGATCTGGATGTTTCAGGCTCCGGGCTTTCTTCCTCCTCCTCCTTGTTAGTGTAATTATCTGACACCTGCTGTGTCTCCGCCATGTGCTCTTCCCCCACTGCCATGAAGGAGAGGGGGCGGGGAATAGACTAGAAAGAATGTCAGGGGCGGGCGGAGTGTCTATAAAGCGTAACACGCGTGTGTAATACGTACGATCTGGGAGCGGAGGAAGCAGTAACGGAGGCGCCGATTGTGATAGCGAAGGTAAGATTTAACATTGGGCCTATACTGCTTCTAGATTGAGGCCTGTATTTGCACAAGTTTAGTAGACTTTAGGCTGACATTAGGGTTTGTCTTGTGTTGTGTCTTGCAATGAAAATGGATATCTTGAAAGATAAGGACTTTATGCCAATCTTCATTGATATGTTCAGGGAGCTGCCTTGTCTGTGGCAGATAAACCACCCTGAATATAAGAACCAAACAAAGAGGAAGGCAGCGCTGGATAATTTGTTGGAATTTGTGAAGACGGTGATCCCCATGGCAGACATGACCTTTTTGAAGGTTCTAATTGGTGGCCTGAGGAGCACTTATCTAAGGGAGCACAAGAAGGTCCAGGATTCCCAGAGATCAGGAGCAGCAGATGCCATCTATGTCCCCAGGCTGTGGTACTAAGGCTGAATTTTCTGGCAGGTCAGACTGAACCCAGGCCAGCACTCTCCACTCTTCCTTCCACGCTTCCTTCCCCCCCAGCTGAGGCTTCTGATGTCCAACCTGGGCCTTCCAGGTAGCAACATGTGGAGGAGTCCAGCTTGAGCCAGGTATAGCATTCTTCTAAATATTGCTGGTTGTCCAATCAATGATGTTAACTAGATGTTAGTTTGGATTACTAATAATTTCTGATTGTGATTGATGATGCAAATATTAAAACCATGTCCCTTTTTCATACACAGGGAAGTCTCAGCCAGGAGGTGGCCGGGCCAAGCAGGCTGCCTGATATCCAGTTCCCTCCCCTACACCTTCAAAGACAAAGTGCCAGGAAGAGGAGTAACCTGGAGGAGGCTGCCATAGGCCTCTTTTGGAAGGCTACAGAGGCCCTGAGAACCCCCCATACTGTGGAGGAGGACTTTGCTGGCATAACTGCCTGCAAAATGATGCAGATGGAGGAGGGCCAACGACTCCTGTGTGAGTTCCTAATTTTGGAAGCTCTCAATAAGGGGTTGAGGGGCCAAATAACATGTGCTACCCACATTTGTGACCTCACACATGGTCCTTCTCCTCCTCCTCCTCCTCCTTCTCCTCCTACTCCTCCTCCTCCTTCTCCTCCTCCTCCTCCAGGTCCTACTCCTTCTCCTGCCACATCTCCAACACCAGAGCCACAGCGTGGAAGGAAGCGTCTAAGGAAGACCAGAGAGTGATGGCCCTGGGTTCAGTCTGGTCTGGCCAAATATGCAGCCTCTTGTAGTACCACAGCCTGGGAACATACATGTCATCTGCTGCTTTCATGATCTCTGGGACTTCTGGACCAGACTGCACTCCCTTAGATATGGACTCCTCAGGCCACCAATTTTGCTGGAAAATAATCGATGTGTGCCCTGGGGGCCAAAGGCTTTGCCAATTTCAGCTTTTTCTCCAGCATTGCCTCCCTCTTTGTTTGGTTCTGAGCCCTTAATAAAGGAATTTTTGGTTCAATTATACTCGCCTATGTGTGTTTTCCTTCAAAAAGGACAGTTGGTTTGTGAGGAGGCAGGTACATTTCAAAAATACAATGTGAAATTAACAAGAGACACCAACACCAAACAATCTCCTTGAGATTAAATAATACAAGATATCAATGGTGTTGTGGTAACTTGACACACAAAACACACACAAAAATATTCTGGAGTAAAAACCAAAAAAAAGGAAAAAAAAAACAGCCTTGAAAAAAATACAAACCCAAAAAACAAAATTAAACAGCTTTAAAAAATGTTTTTAAAAAATTAAAAACAACCAAAAAAAAATTGTTCAGTTGTGACAAATTAAAATATATTGAGGGAATCCCGATAAAGAATAAAGAAAGAAGTTTGTGAGAAGTCTGTGTGAATATGAGCAGCAAAACTACTTCATTCTTCTCACATTATAAAGATGAACAGAGTGCGCAGTATTAAACTATTTAAAACATTGCAGCGTGACGAAAGTGCTGTATCCATTCCGAATGCTAATTTTACCAGACCGAGCTGTTCCGTCTCGGAATTTCTTCTGAGCATGCGTGGCACTTTGTGCGTCGGAACTGGCCACACACGGTCGGAAGTGATGCAATCGGATTTTGTTGTTGGAAAATTTTATAGCATGCTCTCAAACTTTGTGGGTCGGAAAATCCGATGGAAAATGTCCGATGGAGCCCACACACAGTCGGAATGTCTGACAACTCGCTTCGATCGCACATTTTCCATCGGAAAATCTGACCATGTGTACGGGGCATAAGAAACCACAAATAGGGGTGAATGCGCGGAGCAGACAGCGATGGACATGTCCCGCTGAGGCTCTGTTATTCCCGGGATTTCGCGGCTACCACAGATGCCTGAATGGCAGGGTAACTAAACAAAAAGCATACTAATATCCTCCTTAGTACCCTGTGAACCAAATAGAATGGTTTTGGGAGCTGCCCAAGGCAAAACAAAAGTGAAAAGCCACAAGGAAAAACTGCTCAGAGCCTCCGGTAATATGGCTCAGTCAAATTCTCCTCACACAGCTAAAGCATGTGCTGACAAGAAACAGCTGCATTTACCTCAGGAACTGTATGACACAGATAGTGAATACAGTGCCAGCTCCCAGCCACAACAAGCAGATACATTACACCCAAATATATTAAAATAAATAGAGAAAATGCTACAGAAAGCTTTAAAGCAGACCTCTGACCAAATTACAGAGAAACTGACAAAAGGAATACGTGATTTAGGCCAACGCAAAGCTGAATTGGAAAAAAGAATGGATGACATTGAAACTAATGTACTATCACATGACAATGAATTGGAGTCTCTTAAAGATGAAAATGTAACGCTGCAAGTGCATTTAGAACATTTTGAGAATATGGCACATCGTTCCAACTTCTGCATATGAGGTATGCCTGAGTCAATCATTGACCTTCAATCGACTATGACTGCTCTTTTTCAGGAATTAACACCATCAATCCCAATTGAAAGATTGAAAATGGACAGAATCCATAGAGCTTTGGCGCCACACACAGCTGAAGGTCCCCCTCATGACATAATTGTAAAGTTCCACTTTTTTCGCACAAAAGAGCAAATTATGACAGCTGCCAGGAAAAAAGAATCTCTTACTTTTCAAGGTCATTCATACCAGATTTTTGCTGACCTATCACCAATAACAGTTGCTAAACGGTGCGCGATGAAACCTTTGCTCCAAAATCTCCAACACCACCATATCCCTTATCAATTGGGATTCCCATTTTCTATTCATTTTACATTTCAAGGCACCAAATATTCAAGTAGATCCTTCGAACAATTACAGAACACTTTGCAAAACCTTCAACTATACAATGGGCCCTCTACTAGCCCTTGTCGACGTACAACATCTAGTTCTCCACAAAGTGCATCTAAGCCTGGAACTGACAGAAGCAGACAAAGTGCTTTAAAAAGGGATTGATTCAATTCCCCAGACCTAGACCCACCAGACACAATGGACTGAATGCATTTTGCATTTCTCTCTGAAGCTCATTCATGGCCATGGGGGACCCGAGAATTGATCACTGCTGCCCCCATTTTTCTGTCCTAGGACTCTCCTCCACTTGGGTTACAGTGTGAGGGGCCTCCTCGGATAGACTTTGCGCCTCTGAGCTAGCAGATTTGCATGCTCAGTATGCCATTGTTTTATTTTTATACATATATTAGTAATTATAACTTATTTTAAATATATGACGCCTATTATTTCTTTCTTCTCTCATAATCTACTTCTCCTTTTTTCTTTTATCCAATGTTTCCCTGGGGTTTCTTTGATTCCGCACCTGATAACAGAAATATATTGATATATCTTATGTAAAAATTATATATAGCTCCTTTAAATGTCCTAACCTTAAATGTCCAAGGTCTAAACATTCCTCATAAACGAACTAAAGTATTCAGATCTTTATCCTCCTCAAAAGCCCATATAGTGTGCCTCCAAAATACAAATTTTACTGGAACTTCAACCCCTAAATATTTTGGGACATGCTACCCCCAAGTTTATACTGCTTCAGCTAAATCAAAACGCAGAGGAGTACTAATAGCATTTCACCGAACTACACCTTTTTCCCTCATAACAGAGATCAAAGATCCAGAAGGCCACTATCTCATACTTTTGGGACACCTATGTGATATCCCACTCACAATTGTTTCCTATTATGCACCTAATAAAAGACCAACATCATTCCTCTCTCACTTGCTACAAGAAATAGATTCGCATAAAATGGGCACACCTTTGATATGTGGTGATTCAAATCAAGTTCTATACCCCTACCTAGATAAGTCCCCTACTCCAACCGTATCCAGCTCTCAACCTCGTATGTTTCAAAGACTTCTTCAACAACATTCACTGCTAGATTCCTGGCGTAAAATAAATTATTCAAAACGTCAATTCTTTTTTTATTCCCACCCACATAAATCTTTTTCCCGTATTGACCATATCCTAATATCTACAGTAGGTGACCGCGATATTGTGTCAATCTCGCCGCACTTCTCGGCGAGATTTGACACCTACGAGCCCCGTCGCAGGAGCCAGCGCCGAGATGGCTCACTCATCGGGAAAGGAAAACGTTGTTTTCCTCCCGCGATGAGTGACAGGCAGCGCTGACAGCTGTCTAGTATGAATCCTGAGGCGGGAACACCGCGCCAAATTTTAAATGAAAAAACCGGCGTGGGTTCCCCCCTCGGGGGCATACCAGGCCCTTAGGTCTGGCGTGGATTGTAAGGGGAACCCCCTATGCTGAAAAATCGGCGTGGGGGTCCCCCCCAAATCCATACCAGACCCTTATCCGAGCACGCAGCCCGGCCGGCCAGGAAGGGGGGTGGGGACGAGCGAGCGCCCCCCCCCCTCCTGAGCCGTACCAGGCCGCACGCCCTCAACATGGGGGGGTGGGTGCCTTGGGGGAGGGGGGCGCCCTGCGGCCCCCCCACCCCAAAGCACCTTGTCCCCATGTTGATGAGGACAAGGGCCTCTTCCCAACAACCCTGGCCGTTGGTTGTCGGGGTCTGCGGGCGGGGGGCTTATCGGAATCCAGGAGCCCCCCTGTCTCTCCGCTTCTTCTCTTCTTTTCTTCTTCCCCGATGTTGACACGACGCTCTCTCCGGCTCGAATGCTGTGTGCGAGCTGCGGAGCCATTTATATAGGCGGTAACCCCGCCCCCTTACGACGTCATGGTCCCAGCATGCGCAGGGACTCTGGCGTCATAAGGGGGCGTGGCCCCAGAGTCCCTGGGCATGCTGGGACCATGACGTCGTAAGGGGGCGGGGTTACCGCCTATATAAATGGCTCCGCAGCTCGCACACAGCATTCGAGCCGGAGAGAGCGTCGTGTCAACATCGGGGAAGAAGAAAAGAAGAGAAGAAGCGGAGAGACAGCGGCGGCGGCGAGACAGCGGCGGCAAGACAGCGGCGACAAGACAGCGGCAGCAGACCGGGCCCCTCGCTGGCAATAGAGCTGGAAGAAGATAGCGGCGGGGCCCGGGAGAAGAGGCCGAACACCGGGAGAAGTCGGAAGAAGACCCCGGAGCTGACTAATAAATTATTCTTAAAACCTGTGTACTGTGTTTTTTTTATATTGACACTTTTGCCTAGGTGAATGGGTAGGGGTACCATGTACCCCAAACTCATTCACACAGGGTGGGGGGCCGGGATCTGGGGGCCCCCTTATTAAGGGGGGGCTCCCGGATTCCGATAAGCCCCCCGCCCGCAGACCCCGACAACCAACGGCCAGGGTTGTCGGGAAGAGACCCTTGTCCTTATCAACATGGGGACAAGGTGCTTTGGGGTGGGGGGGCCGCAGGGCGCCCCCCTCCCCCAAGGCACCCACCCCCCCATGTTGAGGGCGTGCGGCCTGGTACAGCTCAGGAGGGGGGGGCGCTCGCTCGTCCCCACCCCCCTTCCTGGCCGGCCGGGCTGCGTGCTCGGATAAGGGTCTGGTATGGATTTGGGGGGGACCCCCACGCCGATTTTTCGGCATAGGGGGTTCCCCTTACAATCCACGCCAGACCTAAGGGCCTGGTATGCCCCCGAGGGGGGAACCCACGCCGGTTTTTTCATTTAAAATTTGGCGCGGTGTTCCCGCCTCAGGATTCATACTAGACAGCTGTCAGCGCTGCCTGTCACTCATCGCGGGAGGAAAACAACGTTTTCCTTTCCCGATGAGCGAGCCAGCGCGACATTCACAGTACCCTGTCGCCGAGAACCAGCGCGATGGTATCGCGCTGGAAACACAATCTCGCGGTCAGGTACTGTATAAGTATGTCACCAGAATTGCTCAACTCTTATATTAAACCTTATACTTGGACAGACCATTGTGCGCTAATTTCAACCTTTACTTCTTTAATCCCAAAAGCTCAAGACCCCACATGGCACATAAACGATTCAATTCTCACACACCCATCACATTCATCTGACTTAGTATCAGCAATAAAAGAATATCTGGGAAACAATGATACTCCTGATATATCCCCACTGACATTGTGGGAAGCCCATAAACCTGTTCTTAGAGGGGTCTGTTTACGACAAGCATCATACCTTAAAAAAAAAAAAACGACAACTACAACAAAAACTAGAAAAAGAATTTAATAACTGCCACACAAATTTCCAATCAAACCCTACTCCAGTGTCAAAAGCACAACTTGATAAGGCAAGTTTAAATCTTGACCTATTCCTATCAGAATCGGTGGACAAAACAATACGTAAATCTAAACATAAATTCTACTTTAAAGCTAATAAACCTGGCACCCTTCTTGCACGTGCACTTCAAAAATTAAATATCCCCTTTAAGCCAATTCGCCTAAAAATACCCCATGATAAATACACTAGTAATCCAGTAAAGATATTATACATCTTTCATAAACATCTTACTTCTTTATACAAAAAAGAAGGATCCTTCATCAATCCTCAGCAGAATCATTTTTTTCACAAGTTAAACTTCCAACCATTTCTCAAGTTCAATACGATAACCTTGAAAGTCCTATTGAACCTATAGAAATCGAAATAGCAATTAAATCCCTTAAGTTAAATAAACAACCAGGCCCTGATGGATTCTCAGCCCTCTACTATAAAAAATGTTCCCATATTCTTACTCCCATCCTGACAAAAGCATTTAACTCCCTACTTAACAAACAATCCTTCCAACCGGAAACTTTAACAGCAATAATTTCAATGATCCCTAAACCTCAGTCTGATGACTCATCTCGTACTAACTTTAGACCTATATCCTTATTAAACCTAGATATAAAACTACTAGAAAAAGTAATGGCGTCTCGTCTTAATAATATAATTGGTTCATTAATAAGCAAAGATCAAGTAGGTTTCATCCCTTTACGACAAGCAGCAGATAATGTCCGTAGAGCATCATTATTGATTCAAGCAGCTAAAACAAGGTGAATACCTCTGTGTCTCCTGTCATTAGATATCAAAAAAGCAATTGATACAGCGACGTGGCCCTACTTAAATTTCACTCTACAAAATTGGGGCTTTGGCCCTCATTTTCTAAGCTGGGTCAGTTCACTTTATAATAATCCCAAGGCATATGTTAAATATGCATGATACAAATCAGACATGTTTGACATAAATAGAGGAACACATCAGGGTTGTCCTCTCTCCCCACTTTTATTTGCCTTACTCATTGAACCTCTTGCCCAGGCTATCCATACAGACCCCTCAATCAAGGGCATAGATTTAGCAGGCCATCAACATAAATTATGTCTATTTGCTGACAATATATTAATTTTTATGTCTTCCCCTCATATTTTTACTCCCAATCTTATAAGCAAACTAGATCACTTTGCCCAAATTTCTGGACTAATTATAAACTCACAAAAATCAACAGCTTTAAATGTCTCTTTACCCCCACAAACACTACAACAAGCTCAAACATCTCTACCTTTTACATGGTCAACATCTCACCTCACATATCTAGGTATTACTCTTACCCCAAATCAATCTGATATCTTCTCTGCTAACTATCCTCCACTACTATGAAAAATTACTAATTTTCTTAAACAATGGTCCTCTTTGCCAATATCATGGATTGGTAAAATAAATGTAATAAAAATGACTGTATTACCTAAAATGTTATATCTCTTATGTGTATTACCCATTTCTATCCCGGGATACTTCCTTAGGAACCTACAACATAAAACACAAGCATTAACCACTTGACACCTGGGCACTTAAACCCCCTTCCTAAGCAGACCAATTTTCAGCTTTTGGTGCTCTCACATTTTGAATGACAATTACTCAGTCATGCAACACTGTATCTATATGAAATTTTTGTCCTTTTTTTCACACAAATAGAGCTTTCTTTTGGTGGTATTTAATCACTGCTGGGTTCTTTATTTTTTGCGCCGTAAAAGAAAAAAGACTGAAAAATCTGTAAAAAAATACATTTTTCTTCATTTCTGTTATAATATTTTGCAAATTAGTAATTTTTCTTCATATATTTTGGCCAAAATTTATACCGCTACATATCTTTGGTAAAAATAACCCAAATCAGTGGATATTATTTGGTCTTTTTGAAAGTTATAGAGTCCAAAAGCTATGGTGCGAATATCTGAAAATTGATCACACCTGAAGTACTGACGGCCTATCTAAGTTCTTGAGACCCTAACATGCCAGAAAAGTACAAATACCCCCCAAATGACCCCTTTTTGGAAAGAAGACATTCCAAGGTATTTAGAAAGATGCATGGTGAGTTTTTTGAAGTTGTCATTTTTTTCCCACAATTCTTTGCAAAATCAAGGTTTTTTTTTTACTTTTTTTTTCCACAAAATTGTCATATTAGCAGGGTATTTCTCACACACCGCATATGCATACCACAAATTACACCCCAAAACACATTCTGCTATTACTCCCGAGTATGGCGATACCACATGTGTGAGACTTTTACACAGCATGGCCACATACAGAGGCCCAACATGCAGGGGAGCACCTTCAGGCGTTCTGGAGCACCTAGGCCAATTCTGACATTTCTCTCCTACATGTAAAATTTATCATTTATTAGCTAGAAAATTACGTAGAACCCCAAAACATTATATATGTTTTTTTAGCAAAGACCCTAGAGAATACAATGGCGGTCATTGCAACTTTTTATCTCACACGGTATTTGCGCAGCAATTTTTTTAACGCTTTTTTTTGGAAAAAAAACTGTTTTGTGCTTTACAAAAACCAAAACAGTAAAGTTAGCCCAATGTTTTTGGGAAACATAATGTGAAAGATGAAGTTATGCCGAGTAAATAGATACCCAACATGTCACCTTTCAAAATTGCACGTGCTTGTGGAATGGCGCCAAACTTTGCTACTCAAAAATCCCCATAGGCGACGCTTTAAAATTTTTTACTGGTTACATGTTTTGAGTTACAGAGGAGGTCTAAGGCCAAAATTATTGCTCTCGCTCTGCCGATCGCAGTGATACCTCACATGTGTGGTTTGAACACCGTTTTCATATGTGAGTGGGACTTACGTATGCGTTCGCTTCTGCATGCGAGCACACAGGGACAGGGGCGCTTTAAATTTTTTTTTTTTTTTTATTGTTCATTTTACTTTATTTATTTTAGTTTGATGCTTTTTTCCAAAAAAAAAAAAAATTCTCACCTCTAGGCTGGGAAGCCTGAAATTAAAAAAAAAAAAAAACGATCCTGGCTTCGATCGTAGCGGTGAGTCGGTAGAAGCGCGGGAGGGAGGCATCCCCTCTCGCCTCCCGTAAGAATGATCAATTAGTGGAACAGCCGCTATGATCATTCTTATGGTGTAGGGAATCGCCGGCTGAAAAAGCTGATATCTGAATGATGCCTGTAGCTGCAGGCATCATTCAGATATCCCCACACAAAGTCAAGGACGTTGTATGACGGCCGGCGGGCGGGAAGTGGTTAAAACGCATTTTATTTTAACACAAAGTTGTCCATTTATACAATATTTCTAACACATAGCATGTACATATCAAATATGACACCCCGAAATAGATTCTCCTACTCCTCCTGAGTACGGCGATACCACATGTGTGAGACTTCCACAGCCTGGCCACATACAGAGGCCGAGTACGGCCGAGCATGGCTCAGCATGGCAGGGTATGGCTGGGTATGGCGGGGTATTGCAGAGTATGGCGGGGTATTGCAGAGTATAGCGGGGTATTGCGGAGTATGGCGGGGTATGGTATTGCGGAGTATGGCGGGGTATTGCAAAGTATGGTGGGGTATGGCGGGGTATGGCGGGGTATGGCGGAGTATGGCGGGGTATTGCGGGGTATGGCGGGGTATTGCGGGGTATGGCGGGGTATGGCAGAGTATGGCGGAGTATGGCGGGGTATGGCGGAGTATGGCGGGGTATGGCGGGGTATGGCGGAGTATGGCGGGGTATGGCGGTGTATGGCAGGGTATGGCGGAGTATGGCGGGTATGGCGGGGTATGGCGGAGTATGGCGGGGTATGGCGGGGTATGGCGGGGTAATGCGGGGTATGGCAGGGTAATGCGGGGCTTTGCAGAGTATTGTGGGGGTATTGCAGAGTAATGTGGGGTATTCCAGGGTAATGTGGGGCTTTGCAGAGTATTGTGGGGGTATTGCAGAGTAATGTGGGGTATTCCAGGGTAATGTGGGGCTTTGCAGAGTATTGTGGGGGTATTGCAGAGTAATGCGGGGTATTCCAGGGTAATGTGGGGCTTTGCAGAGTATTGCACAGCATTGCAGAGTAGTAGGGATGGCTGAGCATGGATGGATGGCTGGATGTCTCTCTGCAGTGCTGTGGGCACTACACATCCAGCCCACAGCGCTGCAGCCATCCATCCATCCCCCTCTCCGCTCACAGTGTACCGATCAGTACACAGGAGGGGAGGAGAGGAACCGGCGTCATCAGATGACGCCGGTCTGTTTACATGTGATCGCGCCGTCATTTGACGGCGCGATCACATGGTAAACGGCTGCGATCAGCCTCCATTTACCGGGATCCGTGATGCGCCGGGTCCTCTGGACCCGGTGGTCACGGATGTGCTCGGGTGCGCGCCCCAGGGGGCGCGCGAGAGGGCAATTCTGGGAGGACGTCATATGACGTCCTCCCAGAGTTAAGCAACCACCCTGCAGCCGTCATTCGGCTATGGACCGGTTGTTAAGTGGTTAAAATCTCGCTTACCTACCCACACACTTTATCTTTCTAAACTTAAAGGAGGATTAGGTTTCCCTAATTTTACTGATTATTTCCATGCAGCACAAATATCACATATTCCTAAATATCACATGAAACATGAGATCCCCCTCTGGGTAGCGATTGAATCAATTGACTGTGATCTGATCTCCATACCAAATCTAATATGGTCTACCTCTTCTGACCATAAAATAATAAAACATAGGATTACTAAACATACAATTGCTATATGGGATAGATTCAAAGTAAACAAAAGCCAACAATCTCCGCATATACCTCTTGTATCATTTATTAGAAATCCACTTTTCTACCTGGCTCATACGTCTCCTAAAACTTTTAAAAAATGGATTTCTGCTGATTTAACACAACTCTATGACCTGATAATGACCACTTCACTTAAAACATTTCCTGAAATATGTGAAACCCATCAATTTCCAGATTAAGAACTCTTTCGTTATCTACAGATCAAAAAAATTTTTATGCTCATCCAAATGGGATAAAGTCTGGGCCAATGCCAAAATATCTTCTCATAATGTAGTAGCCTTAGAGGAGAACTATAAAGTACTTATGCATTGGTATCTGGTCCCTGTTAGGTTCGCAAAATATGTTCCACAATACTCTCCACTTTGCTTTCGCGGCTGTGGTGATCTAGGAACGCATTTTCATATCTTTTGGGATTGCCATATAGCAAAAAATTATTGGAAAGAAATATTCCTAATGCTCTCTAAATTATTCAAGAAGACTATCATCCCAGATCCGACAATTGCGCTTCTAAATTTAAAGCCTACCCAAATCTCCTATACACAATTTAAACTCCTTCTACAAATTACCACAGTCGCAAAGCAGACCATCACCAAAGCGTGGAAGTCCTCATCATTAATGCTTTCTGAAACTACGAATAGAATACATCAGCCCATGATCCTCTCAAAAACAGATATCATATCCAACGATAACATACCTAAATTTGAGAAAATTTGGAGTCCTTGGGTGACCCACTTTCTTTCTCCTAATTTTGACACTTCTTTACTAAGACCTTGGTAACTATATAACTTTGTTTTGAATAACTGATAAAAAGATACTATGTACATATTGTTACTAAGAAATCCACGGAAACCTCTACTAATCCAGACTTTTTTTTTTTCTTCTTCTTCTTATCTTTACTTTCCTTTAATTCTTTTCTTTTCTCCTTATTCTATCCTGTCTTCTCCTATTTATTTTTACATAATGAAATGGTAGCGAAACATTCACTTTTATAATGTTCAATTATAATACAATAATAGATAGTAAGCTCTAATGTCCTATTATAAATAACTGAATATCATAGTAATTAATATTATTTCTTTATTACATATTACTCAAAGTTAAAAGTTTAACAACTTTTTCATTTTTTGTTGCTCTTGATTATATAATTGTTAAAATTGATTGTAAAACCTTAGTCTTTCTAAAATATATAGACTATTTAATTCTTTCATTGCTTGTAACTACAAGAAATACTAAGATCTGATATGTAAATTCAACTAATGCTACCATTTAATGTAATCAATATTTTGTTAAATGTACCAATGTTTATATTTTCAAAATCAATAAACAAATTTGACAAGAAACCACAAATAAAATGTACACAGTTTACCTCCATTAAAACCAGACAAAACTATCCAATTAAGGACTTTATCAGTTGTCACATGGAGGGGGTAGTGTACATTTTACAATGTAGCTGTAATCCGCAATATGTGGGGAGAACAAAAAGACCACTAATGGTTAGGATAAGGGAACATGTTCAAAACATCATTAAAAGTTTCCCGAAACACAATGTATCAAGACACTTTGCCCAAGTACACAACAATGACTCTAAACAGTTACAATTTTGGGGCATAGAGAAATACAACAGACCATGGAGGGGGTGCATAAAGTTAGGTACATCAGTCAAAAAAATCCAAATGGATACACACTTTACATACTCTTGTACCTGACGGCCTTAATGTGGAATTTGACTTGAATTGTTTTCTGAATAATTTTTGACTTTTCATTTTACAAAATTGCTATGCTCATTGTGTAATTTCCGGAACTATATTCTCTTTATTTCTCTTTATTTTTTTTTTAAATATTATTCTTTATTTTTTTTAAAAATGATCTTCTCATTCAGGAGGTCACCTTAACCACCCCAATACTGGGCACTTTTACCCACTTCCTTTCCAGACCAATTTTCAGCTTTCAGCGCTCTCACACTTTCAATGACAATTGCGCGGTCATGCTACACTGTACTCAAATGAGATTTTTATCATTTTGTTCGCACAAATAGAGCTTTCTTTTGTGGGTATTTATTCACGACTTCGTTTTTTATTTTTTGCGATATAAGCGCAAAAAGAGCGGAAATTTGGAAAAAAAAACAATATTTTCTTCTTTCTGTTTTAAAAGAAATCAATGAAATTGAATTTTGTCATAAATTTAAGCCAAAATGTATTCTGCTACATGTTTTTGGTAAAAATATTTCTGTTACATATATAATAATTGGTTCATGTGATCACGGACAGATGTACGCAAATGATCATGTACGGATGTTCGCAGGTGTGCAGATAATCATTGGGACATGTGATTTTAGTGGGACATATGTGGGGGACAGCTGTTTTTATTATTTGGTATTAGTATTATTATGTTTTGGGGATATGTGTTTTGGGGGATTTTTTTGGGGGGACATGTGTTTTAGGGACATTGTGTGGGGACATGTGTGTTTTACATTGTGTGGTGACACTCACTGATCATCAGCCAGCTGCAGCGATCTCCTCTCCTCTCCTCACCGACAACTTCCGCGTGAGGAGAGCTGATCGCCTAGCAACCGGCTCTGTGTTTACATCGCATGACAGCCATGATTGGACATGACCATCATGTGATCAGGAGGGCTAATCACAGAGCCCTCCTGCCGATTAGAGATGCGCCGTGTCCGGGTGACACGAGCGCATCGGGATCGCGCTGCTGCGTGGTCACGCGCGTTATCCCGCTCCTTCTGAGAGACGTTCCTGAATGTCCACTCAGAAGGAGAGAGCGCCCACCCGGCCGTTTATGTACATTGGCTGGGTGGGAAGTAGTTAATCAGCCTGATCAATTTTGGATCGCTATGTTAGTAAACATCCCATGATTTTACCTAACATCAGAGTATCGGGGTCTCTATATATTCCTATTCCAATTTTAACCCAATTTTTATTCTCAAATTCATCTTTTTCTTTTATATACATAAAGATTTTCATATTCAATTTAAAATTTATTCATTTAAGTTATTATATTCATGCATTTTTTATTAATGCAATTTATTAATGCATTTTTAGAATATAGCATCCTACCTACAAAATGGCCGCTACCATGAGAACGACAATTCTCACAAGGAAAAAAATCACCCAACTTTATTTTAAAATGTTCCTGACTTAAATTCACCTTCACCTTCCAAAAAAATGGCTGCCGCCATGGTGAAGACACTTTTTAAACAAAATGGCCGTTAATTCACTTCCTGTTCCTACACATAAATTGAATGGCTCAACAACCAATCCAGTTTCCCTGATGAAGTCACGTGTTGTGATGTAACGTGCATAGGGATTGGCCGGAAGTCTGAGAGACAGGAACTGATGCAGGGAGTGTGTTTGACACATGGATACAAACATATAAGCTTGTTTTTATCTTTTTAAATGTAAGAGGCAACTTGGCATTTCTAATAAATTGTATTATCTTTACATATCACACTATGGGAGGCTTGTTTTCTTTTAATGGCGAATATTGAAATCCATAACGGAACCATGAGATCCTGAGGCTAACCAAGCTGTCAGCAGGGAGAAGGTTTATTCAGCAGATCGCAAACTACGTCAATACCCATCCACATGGACATCAATTGGAAACACGGATGATATACAGTCAATCCCATCTCAGGATACCGATCTAAGGCTTATTGTTCTCCATCTGGAGGTAAGAGCTCTGGGAGCATTACATGACTATCTAGTAACGAAGATTAACATCAATTTCACAACATAACTGTCTATTAAGAAGATTCACCAAGATTATGGACACTCATGATTATTGTCACTAATTTATCACTTTGATTTGGACTTTTTTTGATGTATACACAATCATTTTGGATTTCAATTACTGTGTTTACTTTTTTACCAATTTGGATTATTTCACCTCAATATTAATGTGTTAGAAGTCTGCGCGGATCACTTTTATTATCAGTCAAAGCTATAGACGGTCTGGCTATTAGAAAAAACACCTAGGCTAGACGGATTGACGGCTGAATTTTATAAGACTTTCAAATCCAGCTTGGTACCTTATCTTGTGGTGTTATTTAACCACTTCCCACCCGGCCACTGCACATAAACGGCCGGGTGGGAGATCCCTCCTTCTGATTGGACGTTCCTGAACATCCTTCAGAAGAAGCGGGAACGCGCAGGCGCGCTCCCGCACAGCCGCGTGATCCTGATGCACACGTGTCACCCAGACAGGCCACATCTCAGAACAGCAGTGGGGCAATGTGATTTGCCCTCCTGATCTGCATGATGGCTGTGTTTAATCACAGCCATCGTAAAGTAAACATGGGGGAGGGGTGGCATCTGACAGGGGATCACGCCGCCACGTGCCCGTGCAGCGGCGCAATCCTGATCTGCCTGTGCCCCCAGAGATAGTGGAGTGGTACAACACAGGAGGGACCTGTGATTGGCCCTCCTGATCACATGACAACTGTGTCCAATCACAGTCGTCATGTAATGTAAATAGAGAGCAGTTGTAACTGCTCTCATCTCTTCCTCTCCTCACACAGAGCCTGTCAGTGAGGAGAGGAAGAGAGATCTGTGCTGCAGCTGGGAGATCAGTGAGTTTTATAACTGTTTGTCTGCTGTTTACCCACTGATCACCCAGCTAGTGTCCCCAAAACAGTGTCCCCAAAACACAGTGTCCCCAAAACACAAAACAGTGAAAACGCCTATCATACAGTGAACATCTGCCTGTCAACAACTGGCACATCTGTCTGCCAACAGCTGGCACATCTGTCCGCCAACAGCTGCCACATCTGTCCGCCAACAGGTGCCACATCAGTCCGTCAACAGCTGGCACATCAGCCCGTCAACAGCTGACACATCAGCCTGTCAACAGCTGGCACATCAGCCGCCCACCATCATCAGGCACATCTGCCCGCCATCATCAGGCACATCTGCCCACCAATCATCAGGCACATCTGCCTGCTAACATCAGGCACATCTGCCCGCCAACATCAGGCACATCTGCCGCCCGCCATCAGGCACATCTGCCGCCCGCCATCAGGCACATCTGCCGTCCGCCATCTGGCACATCTGCCACCCACCATCTGGCACATCTGCCACCCACCACCATCTGCCCACGATCAGGCACATCAATCTGTCAACAGCTGGCACATCAGCCCGTCAACAGCTGGCACATCAGCCCGTCAACAGCTGGCTCATCAGCTGCCCACCATCATCAGGCACATCTGCCCGCCATCATCAGGCACATCTGCCCACCAATCATCAGGCACATCTGCCCATCAATCATCAGGCACATCTGCCGCCCATCATCAGGCACATCTGCCACCCACCATCAGGCACATCTGCCGCCCGCCATCAGGCACATCTGCCGCCCGCCATCAGGCACATCTGCCGCCCGCCATCTGACACATTTGCCACCCGCCATCTGACACATCTGCCGCCCGCCAACATATGGCACATCTGCCACCTGCCAACATCTGGCACATCTGCCGCCCGCCATCTGGCACATCTGCCGCCCGCCATCTGGCACATCTGCCACCCGCCATCTGCCCACGATCAGGCACATCTGCCTGCCAACATCAGGCACATCTGCCCGCCAACATCAGGCACATCTAGCCACCCACCATCTGGCACAGTCACCCACCATCTGGCACATCTGCCGCCCGCCATCTGGCACATCTGCCGCCCGCCATCTGACACATCTGCCACCTGCCATCTGGCACATCTGCCCCCCAACATGACGAAAAGATTTTACAGCACAGAGGAGGCTCTCCAAATACTCCAGAGTATGTCAGACGAGAGTAGTGGGGAATTCTCTCCGTCACACTCAGATAGCAACTATGAGCCAGTGGAAAGCAGTGGCTCTGAGATGGAAACAGAGGAAGATAGAATCCTAACAAGGAGAATCAGGAGAAATGAGCAGGAGGAGACATTCACCAGCAGCGCAGCACTTCAGGGCATCCACCAGCAGGCATCCACCAGTAGCACAGCACTCCAGGATGATATGTAGGCATCCACCAGCAGCCCAGCACTCCAGGATGATATGCAGGCATCCACCAGTAGCGCAGCACTCCAGGGCATCCACCAGAAGGCATCCACCAGCAGCATAGCACTCCGGGATAGGCAGGCATCCACCAGCAATTCTGCAACCTTCCTAGAAGATAGGCCAGATGCTAGCAATGGAGCATCCCATCTACGAGACAGTGCCCATACTAGCCTCCCAGATGTTCTACTGTATCCAACATGGCTGACCGATACATCAGTAGAACCTATAATTCCCCTTTTTACAGCCCAGGCAGGCCCTCAGATGCAGATGGAAAATGTAACCCCACTTTATTATTTTCATTTATTTTTTACCAATGATCTCCTAACTTACATTGTGGATCAATGTAATCTATACGCGAGCCAACATATAGCCAACAATCCAAGTTCTTCATATGCCTGTCCTTTTGTTTGGAAACCCCTCACCGTGGAATAATTTAAAATTTTCCTTGGCCTAACCCTCAACATGGGGCTGACAAAAAAAATGAACTCCATTCCTACTGGTCTACCCAACCTATCCACCACATGCCAGTCTATTTGTCATTGATGCCCAGAACCCGTTATGAGATGATTATGAGATTTTTACACTTCAACAACAATGCCTCCCTCAAAATCATCCCAGTTACGATAAATTATTCAATATTCGGCCCCTAATCAATTTTTTTTGCACCAGCTTCAAGCAGATGTTTACCCCTGATATAAATATTTGTGTAGATGAATCCATAGTACATTTCACTGGAAGACTCAGAATAAAACAATACCTCCCCAGTAAAAGAGCCAGACGTGGGGTAAAATTTTATAAGGCATGTGACAGGGCCATGGGTTACACTTTGTAATTTATGAGGGAAAAGACAGACAGCTAAACCCCCCTGGATGCCCTACCTACATTGGAACAAGTGGCAAAATTGTCTGGCAGCTAATCCAACCATTGCTTGGGAAAGGTTACCACCTATATGTAGACAATTTCTATACTAGTCTCCCACTTTTCAGCCATTTGTACTTAAAGAACCCTGTGGCCTGTGGGGCAGCACGGACCAACCGCAAAGGCTTCCCACAGAGATTGGTCGCCAAGAAATTGAAGCAGGGTAAAATGGCCAGTATGCAGACTGAAGAGGTACTAGCGGTGAAGTGGAGAGATAAAAAAAGAGATGTCTACATCCTTACCACAATACATGATAACACCTTGGTGGAACTTCAGAGAAGAAGAGGCCCCATACAGAAGCCAAAATGTGTGCATGAGTACAACCTATACATGGGGGGTGGATATGAACGACCAGATGATGCAGCCCTACTTGGCCACCAGGAGATCACTGTTTTGGTACAAGAAAGTCGCCATTTATTTGATGTAACTTGCCCTATTCAATTCATATATTATTTTTTCTATGTGCACCCAAAGTTCCCTAACCTATCTAAAATTCCAAGAAGACATTGTCACAGCCCTGCTCTATCCCCAATACCAAGCCCCTCAACTAATTTGCTCCGATTCATTAGCCAGACTCCATGAAAGGCACTTTCCTGAAAACCTCCATGAAAAAATACGAGAACCCCCTATCGGGGCTTTAACCACTTGCCGACCGCCGCACGACTATATACGTCGGCAGAATGGCACGGGCAGGCAAAAGGACGTACAGGTACGTCCTTGCCTGCCCGCGGGTGGGGGGTCCGATCGGACCCCCCCCGGTGCCAGCGGCGGTCGGATCGAGGTCAGGGTCGATCGCAGGTGAGGGGGAGGCCACTCATTCGTGGCTCCCCCCTCGCGATCGCTCCTGGCCAATGATGTGCTTCCTCGGCTTTTGTGAATGTAAACAGAAGCGGAGGAAGTGATGTCATCTCTCCTCGAGACGGTCTTTTCGTCCGGCGCCGAGGAGAGAAGACATCCAAGTAAGTGCACCAACACTACACATACAGTAGAACACGCAGGCACACTTGTCACCCCCCTGTCACCCCCCAGTCACCCCCCGATCACCCCCCTGTACCCCCACACATACTGACACCAATAGCAGGTTTTTTTTTTTTTCTGATTATTGCATTGGTGTCAGTTTGTGTCAGTTATAAGTGTTAGGGCAGTTAGGTTAGCCCCCTTTAGGTCTAGGGTACCCCCTTAGGTCCAGGGTACCCCCCTAACCCCCCCTAATAAAGTTTTAACCCCGTGATCACCCCCCGTCGCCAGTGTCACTAAGCGATCGTTTTTCTGATCGCTGTATTAGTGACACAGGTGACGCTAGTTAGGGAGGTAAGTATATAGGTTCGCTGTCAGTGTTTTATAGCGACAGGGACCCCCATATACTACCTTCTAAAGGTTTTAACCCCTTGATTGCCCCCTAGTTAACCCTTTCACCAGTGATCACCATATAATTGTTACAGGTGACGCTGGTTAGTTGGTTTGTTTTTTGTAGTTTATTATAGTTTATTACAGTTTATTATAGTTTTAGGGCACCCGCCGTTTATTACCTTATAAAGGTTTAACCCCCTAATTGCCCGGCGGTGATATAAGTTAAGTTTTTAGGGTCAGATAAGGTCTGCATCGCCCCAGGCAGCGTCAGGTTAGCGCCAGTACCGCTAACACCCACGCACGCAGCATACACCTCCCTTAGTGCTATAGTATCTGAGCGGATCGATATCTGATCCGATCAGATCTATACTCCCCAGCAGTTTAGGGTCCCCCAAAAAAACGCAGTGTTAGCGGGATCAGCCCAGATACCTGCTAGCACCTGCGTTTTGCTCCTCGGCCCAGCCCAGCCCAGCCCACCCAAGTGCAGTATCGATCGATAACTGTCACAAAACACTAAGCACACATAACTGCAGCGTTCGCAGAGTCAGGCCTGATCCCTGCGATCGCTAACAGTTTTTTGGTAGCGTTTTGAATCAGTCGCTGACAGTCAGGAGCTTTTTTGCCTGTGAGTCTCACTAGTGTACCCCTAAATTTAGAGGCCAAAATGGCAAATCGAAGGTACACTAGTGAAGAGGCCTACACGTTTCTGAGTATGACAGATAGTGAAGAGGAAGTCACTCATCTGTCAAGTTCAGGCTCAGAATACGATCCTGTACAGGACAGCGGCTCCATGACAGATAGCTCTGACGACGGAGTTGTGGTCCCTGCTAGGGTCAGGCGTACCAGACCCCGAACTTCTTCTTCTGTCCTTGAAGTGCAAGAACCGCAGGTCCCTCGTATGGAGCAGAGCAGTACTAGTGCCGCTACTCCTTCTGGTGAACTGGCAAGCACCAGCGGCCTAGTACACCCCGGTCGTACATCCAGCACTGCAGTATCACGTGGTGACGTGGCGAGTCCCATAAGTGCAGTTCAAGCTGGTGAGGTGGCAAGCACTAGTAGGGTCCCGCTGCCACCAAGAAGACAAAGACAGGCCCGTCGTGCCCATAGTGCCCTTCCTGCTGCATTGGCCAATCCGAATTGGGTACCCACCACTTCTGCAGCACCCGTATTGCCCCCATTCACTGGCCAACCCGGAATTCAGGTGGAAACAGTTGATTTTACGCCACTGGATTTTTATTCACTGTTTTTCACCGAAGATCTCTATAGATCTATTGTGGACCAAAGCAATTTGTACGCTGGTCAACACATCGCCACTATTCCCCAGTCCTCCCTTGCCAGAGATTGGAGACCAATTACGGTCTCCAAATTTAAGGTCTTTCTGGGCCTTTCCCTCAACATGGGCATAACCAAAAAGAGTGAGTTGCGGTCATATTGGTCCACTGACCCAATTCACCATATGCCCGTGTTCTCTGCCTCCATGACCAGGGCACGATACGAGCAGATTTTGCGGTTCATGCACTTCAACGACAATAAACTCTGTCGTCCTCGTGGAGACCCTGAATACGATCGGCTCTACAAAATTGGGCCCCTCGTAAACCACTTCAACCAACGTTTTGCAGACTTGTTTACTCCCCATCAAGTTGTCTGCGTTGATGAGTCCCTGATTAAATTTTCTGGCCGCTTGTCATTCAAACAGTACCTTCCCAGCAAGCGTGCCAGATACGGGGTCAAGATGTATAAGCTCTGTGACAGGGCCACAGGCTATACATGTAGATTTATGGTTTACGAGGGCAAAGATAGTCACGTAGAGCCGACAAACTGCCCTGACTACATAGGAAGCGCTGGCAAGATAGTGTGGGACTTGGTGTCACCCTTATTCGGAAAGGGGTACCACTTGTACGTGGACAATTATTACACGAGCGTGCCACTTTTTAGTCACCTTTTTGATCATCAAATTGGAGCATGTGGCACCGTGCGACCTAATCGTCGGGGCTTTCCTCAGCGGCTTGTAGATTCCCGTCTTAGGCTGGGGGAGAGAGCCTGCTTGCAGTGTAATAATTTGCTCGCTATGAAGTGGAGGGACAATAAGAATGTTTTCGTTCTTACCTCCCTTCATGCAGACACGACGACCCAAATTACTACGGCGACAGGTGTTGTGGAGAAACCCCTCTGTGTCCACGAATATAACCAAAATATGGGAGGGGTGGACCTCAACGACCAGTTGTTGGCGCCGTACCTAATTGCCCGTAAGGCCAGACGCTGGTACAAAAAAGTGTCTGTATACTTATTTCAATTGGCTTTGCTGAACGCTCATGTGCTATACAGAGCTTCAGGATGGACTGGATCCTTCCTTAAATTCCAGGAAGAGATCGTCAGAGCCCTTCTGTTTCCAGACGGTGCTCCACCTCACCTTCCCCAACCAAATTCAGTAGGCCGGCTGCATGAGAGGCATTTTCCTTATGCCATCCCGAGTACCCCTACCCAACAAGCCCCCCAAAGAAAATGTCGTGTCTGCAGAAAGCGCGGATTTAGGCGTGACACCCGGTATTATTGTCCCTCCTGTCCTGGCAATCCTGGTCTTTGCATTGGTGAATGTTTTGAACGCTACCATACACTAGTTGAGTTTTAGCGTAGGGTACAGCACTGCACAGACTAGGACACACTTTCACAGGGTCTCCCAAGATGCCATTGCATTTTGAGAGACCCAAACCTGGAACCGTTACAGTTTTAAAAGTTACAGTTATAAAAAAAAAAATGTAAAAAAAAAAAAAAAAAAGTAAAAAAAAAATAAAATACACAAAAAAATATAAAATAAAAAAAACAAAAATAGTTGTCGTTTTTATTGTTCTCTCTCTCTCTATTTTCTCTCTATTGTTCTTCTCTTTTTTACTGTATTCTATTCTGCAATGTTTTATTGTTATGTTTTATCATGTTTGCTTTTCAGGTATGTAATTTTTTTATAGTTTAATGTGTTTTAACCATTTTTTTGTTTTCAGGTACGCCATTCAGCTGCAGCACGGATTTATTTATCTTGACAGCAACAGCGTTTGCTCCCACGATACATAAAGCCGTGGCTCCAGCGCTGTCGGAGGTGATTTCACCACCACAGTTACATACTTCAGCATATATGCCGAAGCATGGGGGCAGCAGTGGGTGGAGGAGCGATTTGCTCCTGCCTTTTGTGGGAGGATGCCCCCATGCTTCGGCATATATATATTTTAGGTAGGCACAGGTTGCGTTAAATGTTTTATTTTTTACTATGTTTTTTTTTTTTTTGTATTTGCTTTGCAGGTATGGTAAGTATTACTGTTATACTGTAATGTTACTTTGTTTTTTGTTAACCATCATTTGCTTAGCAGGTACGCCATTCAGTTGCAGCGCGGATTTATTTATCTTGACAGCAACAGCGTTTGCTCCCACGATACATAAAGCCGTGACTCCAGCGCTGTGGGAGGTGATTTCACCACCACAGTTACATACTTCAGCATATATGCCGAAGCGTGGGGGCAGCAGTGGGTGGAGGAGCGATTTGCTCCTGCCTTTTGCGGGAGGATGCCCCCATGCTTCGGCATATATATATTTTAGGTAGGCACAGGTTGCGTTAAATGTTTTATTTTTTACTATGTTTTTTTTTTTTGTATTTGCTTTGCAGGTATGGTAAGTATTACTGTTATACTGTAATGTTACTTTGTTTTTTGTTAACCATCATTTGCTTAGCAGGTACGCCATTCAGTTGCAGCGCGGATTTATTTATCTTGACAGCAACAGTGTTTGCTCCCACGATACATAAAGCCGTGACTCCAGCGCTGTCGGAGGTGATTTCACCACCACAGTTACATACTTCAGCATATATGCCGAAGCGTGGGGGCAGCAGTGGGTGGAGGAGCGATTTGCTCCTGCCTTTTGCGGGAGGATGCCCCCATGCTTCGGCATATATAAAACGGTGCATGTATGCCCATCATTAGAAGTGGGTGGATGAAGGGAGGTATTCCAATGGTGGGCATACCCACCGATCAAGATCTTTTTTTCGTTCAGCCCACAGGCTGCATGAAAAAAAAGTTTACAATGTATGCCCAACAAGGACCAGCAATGTACTGGTATGTTGCTGGACTTTGAGTGGTTATACCAGAATGATGCCTGCAGGTTTAGGTATCATCTTGGTATCATTCTTTTCAGCCAGCGGTCGGCTTTCATGTAAAAGCAATCCTAGCGGCTAATTAGCCTCTAGACTGCTTTTACAAGCAGTGGGAGGGAATGCCCCCCCCACCGTCTTCCATGTTTTTCTCTGGCTCTCCTGTCCCAACAGGGAACCTGAGAATGCAGCCGGTGATTCAGCCAGCTGACCATAGAGCTGATCAGAGACCAGAATGGCTCCAAACATCTCTATTGCCTAAGAAACCGGAAGCTACAAGCATTTCATGACTTAGATTTCGCCGGATGTAAACAGCGCCATTGGGAAATTGGGAAAGCATTTTATCACACCGATCTTGGTGTGGTCAGATGCTTTGAGGGCAGAGAAGAGATCTAGGGTCTAATAGACCCCAATTTTTTCAAAAAAGAGTACCTGTCACTACCTATTGCTATCATAGGGGATATTTACATTCCCTGAGATAACAATAAAAATGATTAAAAAAAAAAAAATGAAAGGAACAGTTTAAAAATAAGATAAAAAAGCAAAAAAATAATAAGGAAAAAAAAAAAAAAAAAAAAAAAAAAAGCACCCCTGTCCCCCCCTGCTCTCGCACAAAGGCGAACGCAAGCGTCGGTCTGGCGTCAAATGTAAACAGCAATTGCACCATGCATGTGAGGTATCACCGCGAAGGTCATATCGAGGGCAGTAATTTTAGCAGTAGACCTCCTCTGTAAATCTAAAGTGGTAACCTGTAAAGGCTTTTAAAGACTTTTAAAAATGTATTTAGTTTGTCGCCACTGCACGTTTGTGCGCAATTTTAAAGCATGTCATGTTTGGTATCCATGTACTCGGCCTAAAATCATCTTTTTTATTTCATCAAACATTTGGCCAATATAGTGTGTTTTAGTGCATTAAAATGTTAAAAAGTGTGTTTTTTCCCCAAAAAATGCATTTGAAAAATCGCTGCGCAAATACTGTGTGAAAAAAAAAAATGAAACACCCACCATTTTAATCTGTAGGGCATTTGCTTTAAAAAAATATATAATGTTTGGGGGTTCAAAGTAATTTTCTTGCAAAAAAAAATAATTTTTTCATGTAAACAAAAAGTGTCAGAAAGGGCTTTGTCTTCAAGTGGTTAGAAGAGTGGGTGATGTGTGACATAAGCTTCTAAATGTTGTGCATAAAATGCCAGGACAGTTCAAAACCCCCCCAAATGACCCCATTTTGGAAAGTAGACACCCCAAGCTATTTGCTGAGAGGCATGTCGAGTCCATGGAATATTTTATATTGTGACACAAGTTGCGGGAAAAAGACAAATTTTTTTTTTTTTTTTTTTTTTGCACAAAGTTGTCACTAAATGATATATTGCTCAAACATGCCATGGGAATATGTGAAATTACACCCTAAAATACATTCTGTTGCTTCTCCTGAATACGGGGATACCCCATGTGTGAGACTTTTTGGGAGCCTAGCCGCGTACGGGACCCCGAAAACCAAGCACCGCCTTCAGGCTTTCTAAGGGCGTAAATTTTTGATTTCACTCTTCACTGCCTATCACAGTTTCGGAGGCCATGGAATGCCCAGATGGCATAAACCCCCCCCAAATGACCCCATTTTGGAAAATAGACACCCAAAGCTATTTGCTGAGAGGTATAGTGAGTATTTTGCAGACCTCACTTTTTGTCACAAACTTTTGAAAATTGAAAAAAGAAAAAAAAAAATACGTTTTTCTTGTCTTTCTTCATTTTCAAAAACAAATGAGAGCTGCAAAATACTCGCCATGCCTCTCAGCAAATAGCTTGGGGTGTCTACTTTCCAAAATGGGGTCATTTTGGGGGGTTTTGTGCTATCTTGGCATTTTATGGCCTTCGAAACTGTGATGGGTAGTGAGGAGTGAAATCAAAAATTAACGCCCTTAGAAATCCTGAAGGCGGTGATTGGATTTCGGGGCCCCGTATGAAGCTAGGCTCCCAAAAAGTGCCACTCATGTGGTATCCCCATACTCAGGAGAAGCAGCAGAATGTATTTTGGGGTGTAATTCCACATATGCCCATGGCCTGTGTGAGCAATATATCATTTAGTGACAACTTTGTGCAAAAAAAAAAAAAAAAAAATTGTCACTTTCCCGCAACTTGTGTCAAAATATAAAATATTCCATGGACTCAACATGCCTCTCAGCAAATAGCTTGGGGTGTCTACTTTCCAAAATGGGGTCATTTGGGGGGGGTTTGTGCCATCTTGGCATTTTATGGCCTTCAAAACTGTGATAGGTAGTGAGGAGTGAAATCAAAAATTTATGCCCTTAGAAATCCTGAAGGCGGTGCTTGGTTTTCGGGCCCCGTACGCGGCTAGGCTCCCAAAAAGTCCCACACATGTGGTATCCCCGTACTCAGGAGAAGAAGCAGAATGTATTTTGGGGTGTAATTCCACATATGCCCATGGCATGTTTGAGCAATATATCATTTAGTGACAACTTTGTGCAAAAAAAAAAAAAAAAAATTGTCACTTTCCCGCAACTTGTGTCAAAATATAAAATATTCCATGGACTCAACATGCCTCTCAGCAAATAGCTTGGGGTGTCTATTTTCCAAAATGGGGTCATTTGGGGGGGTTTTGTGCCATCTTGGCATTTTATGGCCTTCAAAACTGTGATAGGTAGTGAGGAGTGAAATCAAAAATGTATGCCCTTAGAAATCCTGAAGGCGGTGCTTGGTTTTCGGGGCCCCGTACGCGGCTAGGCTCCCAAAAAGTCCCACACATGTGGTATCCCCGTACTCAGGAGAAGCAGCAGAATGTATTTTGGGGTGTAATTCCACATATGCCCATGGCATGTTTGAGTAATATATCATTTAGTGACAACTTTGTGCAAAAAAATAAAAAAATTGTCACTTTCCCGCAACTTGTGTCAAAAAATAAAATATTCCATGGACTCAACATGCCTCTCAGCAAATAGCTTGGGGTGTCTACTTTCCAAAATGGGGTCATTTGGGGGGGTTTTGTGCCATCTTGGCATTTTATGGCCTTCAAAACTGTGATAGGTAGTGAGGAGTGAAATCAAAAATTTATGCCCTTAGAAATTCTGAAGGCGGTGCTTGGTTTTCGGGGCCCCGTACGCGGCTAGGCTCCCAAAAAGTCCCACACATGTGGTATCCCCATACTCAGAAGAAGCAGCTAAATGTATTTTGGGGTGCAATTCCATATATGCCCATGGCCTGTGTGAGCAATATATCATTTAGTGACAACTTTGTGCAAAAAAAAAAAAATTTGTCACATTCCCGCAACTTGTGTCAAAAAATAAACTATTCCATGGACTCAACATGCCTCTCAGCAAATAGCTTGGGGTGTCTACTTTCCAAAATGGGGTCATTTGGGGGGGTTTTGTGCCATCTTGGCATTTTATGGCCTTCAAAACTGTGATAGGTAGTGAGGAGTGAAATCAAAAATTTATGCCCTTTGAAATCCTGAAGGCGGTGCTTGGTTTTCGGGGCCCCGTACGCGGCTAGGCTCCCAAAAAGTCCCACACATGTGGTATCCCCATACTCAGGAGAAGCAGCTGAATGTATTTTGGGGTGCAATTCCACATATGCCCATGGCTTGTGTGAGCAATATATCATTTAGTGACAACTTTTTGTAATTTTTTTTTTTTTATTTATTTTTTATTTTTTTGTCATTATTCAATCACTTGGGACAAAAAAAAAAAATATTCAATGAGTTCAACATGCCTCTCAGCAATTTCCTTGGGGTGTCTACTTTCCAAAATGGGGTCATTTGGGGGGGTTTTGTACTGCCCTGCCATTTTAGCACCTCATGAAATGACATAGGCAGTCATAAACTAAAAGCTGTGTAAATTCCAGAAAATGTACCCTAGTTTGTAGACGCTATAACTTTTGCGCAAACCAATAAATATACGCTTATTGACATTTTTTTTACCAAAGACATGTGGCCGAATACATTTTGGCCTAAATGTATGACTAAAATTGAGTTTATTGGATTTTTTTTATAACAAAAAGTAGAAAATATCATTTTTTTTCAAAATTTTCGGTCTTTTTCCGTTTATAGCGCAAAAAATAAAAACAGCAGAGGTGATCAAATACCATCAAAAGAAAGCTCTATTTGTGGGAAGAAAAGGACGCAAATTTCGTTTGGTTACAGCATTGCATGACTGCGCAATTAGCAGTTAAAGCGACGCAGTGGCAAATTGTAAAAAGTGCTCTGGTCAGGAAGGGGGTAAATCCTTCCGGGGCTGAAGTGGTTAAAGCAGCCAATAAAGTGCAGTATAAGTAGTTGAAAAAATTCAGTTTTATTGGTACAAAAAATATAAATAACATATTAAAAAAAGTCACTGAGAAGGAATACTGACTGTTAGAGTCAGGACATGAACTGGATATGGCGTACAATCGCAGCGGACAAAGTATACAATTAAGACCAATGCAAAACACAATGTGCCAAAGGGCAACCAAAGTTTTCTAAAGTGTTGAATCCTTGAAATTAGATAACAACAGACAATGCCTATAAAATAGGGGCAATATACAATACGGTATATGTGGAACAACGAAGGTTGTGTATGCGAATCCTGACGAGTTTCGACCCTTCGCGGGTCTTCTTCAGAGGATGGTTGTCCACTATAAAAAGGTCAACATGTATCAAACATGGCATCAAATTCAACAGTACCAAACCTATACATGTATATCATATAATGTAGCTGTCTGGGCTGCATAGTTACCTATTGTAGAATTTATGACGTTATAAGGGCAGTTCTAACATTGTAGAGTGTTTAGGGTGGTGCGATTTCTCCTCTGCTCTCTTGTCTCCCCTGTGTCAGACCAACCCCCAAGGGAGCGGGCGGTGGACCGAATGTGTCTTGCGAGGGATCGCGTCTACCAGCCCCCCATATAAGAAAGGGAAGGAAAGGAAGGAGCAATAGGCAATCCAAACTGCACCCGGATAAGTTCACGTTAATGCTAAAAATAAAAAATGAAAAAAATGAAAAAAATAAATAAAATAAAAAGCGAGGGGTCAATTTGTTCATCCACATAGATTGGGAAATTCCCCAACTGTGGAGTTCTATAAGATTCTTGGATTGTAAATCCATGGGTGTGCAGAAGGGCGTTGCTAGAAAAAAGAAAAAAAGGAAAAGAACGGGAGGGGGCGGAGAAAAAGAGGGGAGGAGGGGGGGAGGGAAGAGGGAAAAGAAAGCATGTGAAGGAAAGGTGAAAAAGAAAAGAAGGAAAGAAAGGAAGTGAACTAAAGTGTGTAGGTGAGACAGAAATGAACAGGAGAATAGCAAATGCCCTGCTGCCAATCATTACCCATGCGACATAGGGATATATGGGGAAAAAAAAACCCAATAGGGTAACGGTGCCGACGAACCACCAGTGAATGGACCAAGTGAAAAAATGGGGAGGGTGAGGGGGGGGAAGACCAGATAAGCTGGATAAGAAGTGGTGGGAAAAAAAGGGGAGGAAAAAAGGGGAAGTGGAAAAAGGGGGGAGAAAAGGGGGGAGGGGGAAAAAGGGGGAGACCAAAGGAAAGAAAAAGAAAAAAAGAAAAAAGGGTGGGGAGAAAAGAAAGGGGGGAGGGGAAAGGGGAAGAAAGAGGGAGGGGAGGGGGGGAAAGAAAGTAGGAAAGGGGGAAAGGGGAATGGATGGGGAAATAGGGAGGGGGGGAGGGAGGGGAAAGGAAGGTGATGACAGTGGGAGAGAAAGTGCTGAGGGGGGGGAGGATGTGTGGGGTGAGGGGTGGTAGGGATAGGGAAGTGTAGGAATGTGGGGGGATAAGACGAAATGTGGGGGTGTGTATGAGATGGATAGTGAGTGTCAATCAGAAAAAAAAAGGAAATGTGAGGATTGAAAAGGAAGAAAAACCCTGGAAAAAACATACACAACACAACCAGCAAACAGTGAGAAGGACAAACAGTGCTAAAGTGCAAGGGTGGTGGCGGGACTAATTACCCAATCAAGCGGAACTGAATAAAAGGGTTGATATATTCCTGATTCTGAAAAATTAAAGTATGAATAGGAAGTCATGGCGAGATAAACAGTGATTTAGAAAAAAGAGCCAAGTTGCTAAAAAAGTAGAAGCATTACAGTCATTCAGGGTGTACTTACCAATATGTTAGGTCAGTGAGTGCATTGCCTGGCGTCTCCAAACTGAAAAGGATCCAATAAAGTTCCCCTGGGATTTCTTGTATTTATGGGGAGTGTCAATTGACTGACTCCCATCAGGTGCAGGTATGTATTGCATCCCTCCCTCCTCCCCCTCCACTGGGGGAGACGAGCAGCACAGCTGTGCGCTCTGACGTGATCCCCCCGGCGTTCCGGAGAGGATAATACCTTCGGGCGTCCCCGTCTCTTCCGCCGCAACTGCGCAGGCGCCGCCACATCACGCGCACGCGCACTAGGGCGCTCGCGTGAGTACGGCGTCCGGAAGAGATCTGGGACGCCGCTGGCAGGGCGAGAAGCACCCAACTTAAGGTGTAGCCACCTAGTGGGCGCATGTAGGAGACACCGGGCCCAGGTGTCTCCTGTCTCGCCCTGCCAGGAAGACACAAAGGAGTACCCCCGCCCCCAGAGGAGAAGTGCAGGCACCGACGGGGAGGCAGCAGGGAACAGAGCCACACAGCCATGAATTTAATGCTGTGTGGGAATGGTAATGAAATACAACACAGAAAGCCCACATCACTTATTTGCAATGTACTACATATATGATCCGTGTAGTGTGAATTGGCTGCTGGCTGACCATATTTAACACATCGTACTCTGCATAGCATTGTTTGCTTCAACATGGTTAAAAATTATAATAGCATTGTCCTCTTGCAGCTGCATAATCAAATAGCACACATACAAAAAAGAAAAGAAAAATTGTATAATACAAATGTTGTTACACGTAAAGAACTCCGAACTGTTTTTAGGCTAGATTTTTCTCAAAAATAAAACATTGCGAAGTATATGGTCCATATGATTAAATCCCATAACATACACAGAGGTATACACCACATGCATTCAAAGGTAATGAAGAGAATAATAATAGCATTAGTGGTTGTGCGTAGGGAAAACCAGGCAGTAGTATGCACAGAGCTGGAAACGTTGGTAGATGAAATTTATCGAGGAAAACTCCACTAGGATCAACATGGGGAGGGGGGGAAGGAAGGGAAAAAAGGGGGGGAAACAAGGAAAAAGGGAGGGAAAAAGGGGGGGGAAAGGAAAAGAAAGGGGGGGAGGAAAGGGGGGAAAAGGAAAAAGGAAAAGAGGGGGGAGGAAGGGAGAGGGGTAGGGAGGGGGGGGGAGAAGGGAAAGGGGGGGTGGGGAGGGAAGGAAAGAGGGAACTAAGAGAGGAAAAGGAGGAAAAAGATGGTAATAATGAGTCTTCTCATATTTCCACAGAGTGTTGTAGCACATATGGGGTGTGAGATCCTTTCCCATGGGTTATTGTGTCTTTCCGGATGAAAACCCCTGCAAAAAAGGGGCAAACGAAACTGATTCATTTAGGCCCGGTGGAGAGGTGGCCTGTAACTGAAATATCCATCTCTGCTCTTTCTGCAGCAGAGACTTGTTCCAGTTGCCACCTCTAGTAGGGATCTTTATTTTGTAAAGGGCCACAAAGGTGACTCTAGGGACTCTGTAGTTGTGTGTAGAAATTATATGCCTCCCAATGGGGAGGTACGGGTTCCCCACCTCCATGCTGTAGACATGTTGGGAAATGCGTTTCCAGAATTCCTGCCTGGTTTTCCCCACATAGTACGCACCACATTCACATTCCATTAGATATACTATTCCGCGAGTGCGGCAATTCACAAACTCTCTAGGTGTGAATGTGTTTCCGTTAGGTAAAACAAAGATTTTGTCTTGTTTAATGAGTGAACAGTATGAGCAATGTCCACAGGGGAAGGAACCCACTGTGGAACAGTGCTTTAATCTCTTATTGTCATTGGTGTATTCACTCCGAACGAGCTTGTCACGTAGTGACATAGCTCTTTTGTACGTTATGGTGGGTTTTTCTTGAACAAATCCACGCAATTTGGGGTCATCTGTGAGGATGCTCCAATGACGCTCTATGATCTTTCTAATGGCCTGATGTTGTCGGGAGTAACGCATGATGATCCGGGTGGGATTACATTCAGTGCTTTGGGAGGGTTTAGATTTAAAAAGTAGCTGAGATCTAGAATGTCCTATAGCTTGATTGTAAGCTTTTTTTAAGGCAAGATCTACTGTAGCCCCTTGCTAGCAGTCGATTTTGGAGCCCCTCTGCTTCTTTTTTGAACAAAACTTCATTTGAACAGTTGCGCCGGATGCGCAAATACTGTCCATAAGGGATCGAGTTCTTCAATGGGACCGGGTGAAAACTCTCAGAATGAAGGACCGTGTTCCCAGCAGTTGTCTTACGGAACAAAGTGCTAGAAAGATGTCCTTCCGCAGTGACCGAGATGGAGACATCTAGAAAGGTGACACTGTGGGGGTCATGGGTCATCGTGAACCTCAAGTTTCGATCGTTCACATTGATCTTGTTAAAAAATTCTAATAGTTTGCTCTCGGGTCCCTCCCAGATGACGAAGACGTCGTCGATATACCTCAGCCATTTGGTTATATGGCTGGTGTACTCGACAAGGTCCTCGTCATCCAGGAGAGACTTCTCCCACTCCCCCAGGTACAGGTTGGCGTAGGAGAGGGCACAACAGGTCCCCATAGCCACACCCTGTACCTGGAGGTAGTGGGAGTTGTCAAAACAGAAGTGGTTATGATGCAGTATATAGTGCAGCCCATTCAAAATGAACCTGACCAATGCTGGATCATATTGAGAATGCTGTTGCAAGGCCCTTTGCACAGCAACCAAACCCTTAGAGTGGGGAATGCTGCTGTACAGCGCCTCGACGTCGATGGTCACCAAAATGGCATTCTCAGGTATCCTGAAAACCTCCCTCTTACCCAAACAGGTCGCAAACCCCCCAAAAATGTTGTGTCTGTTCAAGTAGAGGAATTCACTGTGACACCCGATACTACTGTCCCCAATGTCCCTCCCAGCCAGGCCTCTGTATTGGAACGTGCTATCGGAGCTATCATACTTCACTACACTATTAGTAGAGTGAAAATGATTTTTTTCCAGTTTCCACTATCTGCCATTTCTGTGAATGACCTAGACTGTTAACGACTGTGCCTCTGCCAAACATGTTTCAGCCCTCAACGTGAATTGACCCGGACTGTTAATGACTATGCCTCTGCCAAACATGTTTCTGCCTGCAACATGAATTGACCTCGGCCTGTTAAATGACCATGCTTTTTGCCTGCCTCCTGAACTGATCATTTGCCCTGCCACTGTACAGCACAGGGGTCTCACATATGTGAGGGGCTCCAGAAAAGGTTTTCTGAGTGGAGAAAACATTTTTCTCCGGGTTTTTAGTTTTCTCAAATTAGGGTCTGGAGACTCGGAGGCTTCGTAGAGATTTGGGTGGGAAGAAGCCTCTACCCCTGTCCTCAGGTCTTACCTGACCAAGGCCCAATGTACAAAGTGCTGCCTGCTGCCACCTGAACTGGTCATGCCTCTGCCTGCCACCTGAACTGGCCATGCCTTTGCCTGCCACATGAACTGGCCATGCCTTTGCCTGCCACATGAACTGGCCATGCCTTTGCCTGCCACCTGGACTGGACATGCCTATGGCCGTTACCTGAACTGCCTGCTAAACCTTGAACTGTACTGAACCATGTTCATACTTTTCCATATCTGTCTGCTGCCTGGACAATTCCTGGACATTTCCTTTGGCTGTCTGGACAAATGCTTTGACTACTTTGGAATGGTATTCCTGACTGGTGAGCTTTTTTTTTACCTTTTTCTCAGCAGAATGTATTTTGGGGTGTAATTCTTGGTGTGTACATGCTATGTGTTAGAAGCCTGGAGGTGCTACTTGCATGTTGGACCTCTGTATGTGGTCAGGTAGTGGAAAAGTCTCACACATGGGGTATCGCCATACTCAGGACGAGTAGCAGAATGTATTTTGGGTTGTCATTTTGGCTATGTACATGCTACATGTAAGAAAGATCTTCTAAATTGACAACTTTGTGAGAAAAAAATAGGTTTTCATTTTCTTTCCACATTTTCCAAAAACTTGTGGAAAGAAATGACATGTTCAAAAGACTCATTATGCCTCATAGAATATACAATGGGTTGTTTTCTTTCCAAAATGTGGTCATTTTGTGGGTAATTCCATTGTCCTGGTGCTCCAGGGCCTTCAAAAATGTGATAGGTACTCAGGAAATGAAATGTGTAATTTATGCCTTTAGAACGCCTGATGGTGCTATATGGATGTTGGGCCTCTGTATGTGGCCAGGCTGTGGAAAAGTCTCACACATGGGGTATCGCCATACTCAGGAAGCAGTATTCCTTGTAATATAGGCTATGAAGGTTAGGGAGACATCAACCAAGTCTGACCGTATGTTAACAAAAATAAGGTGTACTGATCTGGAGTCACGTCTACCTTTGGGGTATCTTATTGCGTCTTTCGGGATAGTTGTACTCTGAACTTGTATTTCAATGTATTGAAACTACTATCAGGCAAGAACATGAACCTTGTATAAGTATCGGTGTGTAAGAACTGGGGGAGGGAGGGGGGGCAAGAAAACTGGGGAGGGAGGAGGGTGAAGCGTCTGCACTGTGCATTCATGAACATTAATCAGTTTATATTAGATTTATACCATACCGCCCATGGGTCCCATGCCTGGGACAATTTAAGGTGGGTATTTCTATCTAGTGTGGTCTCAAATAAGTAGTGGTCTTGGACCTGCTTTATTACATTCAAGGCTTGTGGTGGTGGTGAGGTATTTTTCCAACATTTAGTTATATTCTGTCTGGCAGCAAGTAAGATGTGTGTTACTACTTTGTGGAACTTGTGTGGGACGTGTTCGATGTTTAGTTTCAGAAGCGCTGTCAGGTGAAGGAAGTAGGGTGATATTAGTAATCTGTGCAATCAGAGAAAAGACTTCTGCCCAGTATGGGGTTAGTATTGTACAGTTCCATAGCACATGAAGAAGTGATCCTGTGCCTCCGCATTTTCGCCAGCATGCCGGAGAGGCGTTGTGGTCGTAGGTGATAATTTTGAGGAGAGTTATATATCTGCGTTGCGTTATGCTTTGAGTGAGCTCCCATAGAGAGGTACATGTAGTAGCTTTGTATATAGAGCGTAATGCTCTTTCCCAATAAGGGCGGTGTATTTTTGTTGTAGATCACGTTCCCACAGGTGGAGAATTTTAGTGTGTTGGAAGAGTGATTTCTCATGTAGCATATTGTAAAATACAGAGATGTCTTTTGTGTGTTTTTTGTTTGGTGAATAAAAAGCGAGGGCTCGTATAGGGATAGGGGCCAGGAGGTGAGGGTTGTGGTGTATACAGTGGGCGATTTGAAGGTATTGGTAGTGTAACGTGTTAGGTAATTTTTTTTCTTTTTTAACAGAAAATTTTTATTAAACAAATCAGCATTACAAAACAAAAGAAATTTAGTACAATCATTGTGGTGATAATAATGATATTAAGATTTATCTTAAGGCGATAGCCACTATTTATCAACTGTTCCAGTTGTCAAAAATTTCACTTAACAATACTCCTACGGCATAACATTCTTATAAACCCTTAAACAGTATAAAGTAGGTAACCGATATTCAATCAAGCCCGGTGGGGGCGGCGGGGGGCGGGGGATGGGAAGGAGGGGGATGAAGGGGAATGGGCATAAGAAGAATAGACCTGAAATGTAGGATGTCCTCTACTGTATTTCACGTCCTGGTTATGGGGTAGGGGGTTCAGGGTCTCCAGAGGCGTCCACCCAAGAGGACCAAATTTTATCGAACTTCCCTGGGCATTGTCTACTTTCATAGGTCAGTCTAAATAGGGGGAGTACCATATTCACCGACCTTCTCCACGAGGCAAGGGAAGGAGGCTCTGACAATTTCCATCTCAATAAAATTTCTCGCCAAGCGTAGTACAAAGTGAAGGTTAGACACAGTTTACTATACCTATCACCCTCAACATCCTTCAGATGACTAAGCAACAGTATTTGGGGATCCACTGGTAAGTTTGAGCCCGTGACTTCGCTCAGTGTGGAGGCAACTGCTGACCAAAAGGGTCGGATCTTGGGACAAGACCAGACCATGTGCCAGAACGTGCCCACCTCCTGCCTGCATCTCTGACAATTGGGATCTCTGTCATGGTAAATGCGCGCCAGTCTCTGGGAGTGAAATACGCTCTATGTAGGAACTTAAATTGTATAGACCTGTCCTTTGCTGCGATCATGGAGGGAATGTAGGAAATTAAACACTCCTTCCATTCCTCCTCGTCCAAAGAGGGAATATCAACCCTCCACTTTTCCCAGGTTTTAGTTAATTTGGCATCATACTCCACTGTGAGATATAGATATAAGGTTGAGAGAGGCTTCCCCATTACACTGGAAGTCAGGAGCCGTTCAATGGAATCTGGTTCCAGAATAAGGGGGGCTGGGAACTGAGCTTCAAAGGCATGTTTCAGCTGCCAGTACCTGAATTGGAAGGAGGGCGGTATAACGAAGGATTGCCTCAGGGCTTGGAAAGTCATAAGCCTACCATCCTTAACCACATGTTTTAATGTGAGGATTCCCTTCTTTGCCCAGAGAGAGGGGTCCGGTATACTATAAAAGTGGGGGAGCATAGGGTTACCCCATAGGGGCATGTGAGGCGAAATGTGATTGGGCTTCCGGTATATTTTCCTAGCCTCCTGCCAGACCCTCACAGTGGTCCGCATCAGAGTCGTCATGGATGAATTGGCCCTGAGGCCGCAAAATGGGAGATTGCTCAGGGCAGCAAAGGAGCCCAAAATAGCCGCCTCCAGAGTGACCGCCGGATTCTGTGTGGGCTGGGAGAACCACCACCGAATCATGACCAGAACAGCTGCCCAGTAGTAGATTTGAAAATTCGGCAGCGCCAGACCCCCCCCCGAAAGTGGGAGGTATAGGATCTGCTTGGCCACCCTGGGTGGCCTCCCAGCCCAGACAAATTGTATCAGCAGACTCTCCAGCCTTCGGAAGAAAGCCTTAGGGATGTGTATGGGTGTGTTATGGAAGAAGTAGAGAAACTTGGGAAGGTAAATCATTTTTAGTAAGTTGACTCTGCCAACAGGGGTCAGTGGAAGGGATCGCCAAGCAGCACACCTAAACGTGAGCTGCATCATGAATGGTCGGAGATTGCTGTCCATGTAGTCCTGGACCTTAGCGCTAATTTTAATCCCCAAGTATTTAAAATCTTCTACCCATTTGAGCTGCGGGTGTGGTACCTTAGGGGTCGAGGGGTGGAGCAGGAAGAGAATCGACTTGTCCAAATTAATGCGAATCCCCGAATAGCCACCGAATTGGTTAATTAGATCCAGGGCGGTCTGCAATGAGGAAGAGGTGTCCGCTAAATAGAGCAGAGCATCGTCCGCGTACAGCGATAGCTTTTCCTCAATTGGACCTACGTGTAGTCCCCTCACCCCAGGGTGAGTCCTCAGCGAAACAGCCAGAGGCTCCATCGCCAAAGCAAATAGGCCCGGGGAGAGGGGGCATCCCTGTCGCGTGCCGCGAAACAGTTGGAACTTCCCCGATAGGCATCCGTTGGTACGTATTCTAGCTGAGGGTCCATGGTATAACATGCGGAGCCATTTCATAAAACCAAAACCAAACCCGAATCTCGACAGCACCTCCCATAGGTAGCCCCACTCGTTGGAGTCAAAAGCCTTCTCCGCGTCGAGTGAGGCCACCGTTCCTTTGGTCACCTCATCTTCTCTGTCTATATGAGTGTGAAGGCGTCTGATATTAATGTCAGTTCCCTTCCCGGGCATGAAGCCTGTTTGATCCCTGTGGATGAGGGCAGTAATGACCAAATTAAACCTATTGGCCAATACCTTTGCCGGTACCTTTGCATCCACGTTCAGAAGGGATATAGGGCGATAGGAGGCGCATAACGTGGGGTCTTTCCCCAGCTTAGGGATCACCACTATGATCACTTCGCTCATTGTGTCCGGGAGTTTTTCGAGAAGCGGCGATGCAGAGAAAAGGCACTGAAGTTTATCAACTAGTTCTGTAGCATATTGTTTGTAAAACTCCACAGGGATGCCATCAGGCCTCGGTGTTTTCCCTGTCTGCATCGATTTAAGCGCTGGGAGTATCTCCAAGGACGTAATTGGTGCGTCGAGCTTGTCACGGTACGTTACTGTAAGGGTTGGAACGTCAATGTCATCTAAATATGCTACCAGATCCTCCCTTCTGTAGTCTACCCTGGACCTGTAGAGAGATTCATAGAATTGCGCAAAACAGCCATTGATCCCTTCTGGTGTATGGATCAACTGTCCCGAGGAGTCCCTAATATGTGAGATGCTCAACCCTCCCGCCTGTTCCCTGGAAAGCCAGGCCAACAAACGGCCTGACCTCTCTCCCTGCTCAAAAATCCGTTGAGATTGAGCCAGCATTTTCTTCTGGATGAGAGAGGTACAGAGACGAATCACCTCCTTCGTCAGAAGTTGTAGCTGTGAGTAGTGCACAGGATCCTGAGTGCGAACAAAAAGAGCCTCCGCACTACTCGCCTCCCCCTCAGCCCTAACCAAATCTGCCTTACGCTCTGGCAATGATGGTCTGGTAATGTCCCCTCGTCATGGCCTTGAAGGCGTCCCACACAACTGTGGGGTCAGCTGAGCCCACATTTACGGCCCAGAAGTCAAGCAGTTCCGTTCTAAATTGGGAGTCTACTGCAGTGTCTGAAATCCAAAATCTGGAAAGCATCCATATCCTTTCTACTGTGCCCAGGGAAAGGTCTAAGGACAGCAACAAGGGTGCGTGGTCAGGGATTCCCCTAGGGAGTATTTGTATGTCCGTGACCCGTGGGAGGACCGGGCTCCCTGCGAAGACCAAGTCTATGCGGGAAAACGTTCTGTGAGAGGCCGAATGGCATGGGTATGCCCTGGTCTGGGGGTGACACCACCTCCAGACATCCGTCAAGCCATAGGTGTCCGCCCACTCGGCCAACCCATGGCAGGAGTTAGCCTGTCAACGTCCGGGTCAGGGACCAGATTGAAGTCACCCAATATAACATTGTTATCAGAAGCAAATTCAGCCATTTTGCCGGTGAACTGATTGAGCACCAGCAAGAAAGCCGGAGGAGGCAGATATAAGCCCACAATAGTCCATGTTATAGAGTATATTTTAGCATGAATAATAACATACCGACTGTCAGGGTCCAGGGCCAAGTCCAGAAGCTGAAAAGGAAGTGATTTCAATACCAGAATAGTAACACCCCTAGAGAAAGTGGAGTGTGTAGAGTGGTAATGGTTGCCCACCCATGGTTTTTTTAGGGCCAAAACCCTACGTCCTGTTAGGTGTGTCTCTTGGAGCACACATATGTGTGGGTTATAGGTTTTAATGAATTGGAACACCAGGGAACGCTTGACCGGGGAGTTCAGTCCCCTGGTGTTCCAGGAGATGATGTTAAGGGAGGACATATCTACGAGGGATAATAAGAGTGTTAGGAGTAATATAGGTCACGGCTCCTGAACTGGACCCCAGGACCCGAAACGGACACATCTGGAAATAGTGCAATGCTGAGATGTCAAGTATTTTAGTACAAATATCAAATAAAAACAAAACCAAACCAAAAAAAAAATGATAAAGGGTACCAGTATCTAAAGTAAATGTAATTTGCCCCATTAGGGGAACTTTCCCCACCCCCCACCCCACCCAACCCCCCAAAACTGAGGCGGGTTTCAATCCCAAACTTATTCAACTCACCGGCTGCAACTGGGGGTCCGTGGAAGAGGCGAGCCCACCCCCCCTGAAACTTCACACGGGGGAGGAAGCAGCAGTTCAAGCGGCTTTCCACACATGAGATCTCTGCTTGTGGTACAGCAGGCTGTGAAGGCCTAGAAAGTCCGACGAAGAGAATTAGCCCATAGTGCAGCCTCACAGTGAAGTTGATCCATCTTTAGGAGGATACATAGAACAAGAATTCCAACATTGTTCAAAGGAAGAAACAGGTGTAAAGGAACTGTATGTCCCAACGGTCTCCTGACCAAGTTCTTTGGCAGGGGCATTAACTTGAAATTTCCCTGGTAAGTAAGTATAGTAAGCATCCCTCCTCAAATCAGCACACAAAATAGCTTGAACTGGGTCTAGCCTGTGCAACAAACTACATCATCAATGTGGTATTTTGTGTGGTAGCTCGGACCTGGGCCGAGGCCATGGAGAGTAAGCAATGAGAGGGGTCATACAACACATACCAGGTAGACCCTCATCGAGACTGTGGTAGGGAATCCAGCCAGGCTGAGGCCTCTCTCAGTGTAGTAAAGAAACGAGTTGTCTCGCCGTCCTGGACTCTGAGGCGAGCAGGGAAGAGCACACTGTAACGAATGCTGCGTGATCGCAAAGCTGCTTTAACTTGGTCAAAAGATTTCCTGAGTTTCTGTGTCTCTACCGAGTAGTCCGGGAAGATCATCAGCTTTGTATTTTGGAATCTGAGGTCCCCCACATTTCTAGAAACGTGGAGAACTTTGTCTCTGTCTCTGAAGTTGAGGAGACGGAGTATAAAGGTGCGGGGTGGAGATCCAGGGGGTCCCGGCTTAGGCGGGATGCGGTGCGCCCTCTCCACCATGTAATAAGGTGACCAGCAGGCCTCAGGTAACAGGTCACGCAAGAGAGCCTCTATGAAGGAGGTGGGATTAGTCCCCTCCACCCCCTCCGGTAGACCAACAATACGGAGATTATTACGCCGATTCCTGTTCTCCGCATCCTCGGCTCGGTATTCAAGGGCTTTTACTTTGGTTTAGAGTGTACGGAGTGATGCCCCATGGTCTGCAATGGTATCTTCAGTGGTACTCAGTCTCTGCTCCATCTCAGTGACTCGCGATCTGATTTTATCTATATCTTGGCGGATGAGACCCATATCCAGCTGGACAGCTTCAATTTTGGATGTTAATGTGGATTGGCAAGTGGCGATAGCCGCCATGACATCCGCCAGCCAGGGGGGCCGAGAATCATCCGATGCCATAGTGGTCATCTGCGAGGCTTTGTGGGCACTGTGCGCATGAAAGTCCTCCGGAGAGGGGCAGGCGGGCGTCTGAGGGGAGTTCAACTGTGGTGGAAAAGTCAGCCTCTTACCCCCTTTACTATACTTTGCGCTGGAGTTCCTGCGTCTCATTCAGGAGCTAGGGGGCCCAAAGCCGGGCAGTAGTCAGCAACTGGCTGTGGGATCCTGTCTGCAGGGTCAGGGGTAGTCAAGGAGTAGATATGGTACAGTGTGTGTGTCCCCCTTAACAGTTTTTCCTCTCACCTGGGGTAATATGATGCAGAGGCTGTCCACCTTTTTGTGTGCAGCTCAGCCAGGGGTCCCCCCAATCCGGGGGACAGGGGGTGAAGGTGTTCCAGGAGTCTTTCCCCTCCCAGCACAGGGCCTCCTCCTCTAAGCCAACAGGGTCAGGGTCTCCCCCAGGCAGTCTGACGGCTCCGGATCTTTAGGAAAGGCCACGGCTGAGGCCTAATCGCACGTGGAGGGAAGGAGAGACCAGGCCCAGAGTGCGGCCTATATACAGTCCAGGGTCTCCTCACTTACCCCCATCCATAGAGCACAGCATAAGCGGCTTATCCAGCGCAAGGCACAAAGGATATATATACAAAACAAGTGATTTTAATGTGCAATGTGTAAATAATATACTAGATGTATACCATTAGAATGAGAGTAGCGATTACTGAACTACTACCTGTATATATAATGGATGAAAAAATCATTTATATAGTCTGAAATTTACCGTGTAAAAAATATACAAATATATCACAGTGATAAGTGCAAAATACAACAAAGTGCCAAGTGCCACACAATGAGTGTGAATATCAAATCCAAGATGTGGTACATGATTATTCAAGTCCAATTTATGAAAGAAATGCACATAAAGTCCATAAAAACAATTCATAAAAAATCCAATGTGTGTGCATTAATCTTACTGCTTAGTGCTCAGAATTCCATGCTCAAGTGCCATCCAGTGACCAGATACACAGTTTTCAGCAGTAACTCCACAGTTGGGAATAAAGGAAAAAAAAACAAAAAAATGGATAGTGTGATATAGTTTATAAATATTTATTAGAGTAAAAGCTCCCTACATTAGGGTACTCACATTTGCAAGGTGCCTGAGCACACCAATCTAATAACAGTCTCCAAAGTTTGCCTCAAAGTTTGCCTGTCAGGAGGGATAAGCTGTGCATTGCATCTCAGTGGAGTGAAAGGCTCCGTACTCTGTCCTGGCCCCTCCCTACGCGTGTTCGACACAGGGTCATGTGTCTTCATCGGGGTGATTTGATTGGACGGACGCTCTGCAGCCTAAATATAGTCATCGCGGCCATTTTGCCACGGATTTGCAGACACTCTAGTGCCAGGCTCCATGTGTTATTGCTCAGTGTATTGAACAGCGACGCAGAAAGCAACAAGCATCTGCAAAACTAGGATTTATAGCTGTGTATATGGGGAACAAGTTAATAAAGTCCAACTCATAGCCCAAAAGGAAATATCCGCACCAAGATTAATGCACGCATGTTGGATTTTTTATGAATTGTTTTTATGGACTTTATGTGCATTTCTTTCATAAATTGGACTTTAATAATCACGTACCACATCTTGGATTTGATATTCACACTCATTGTGTGGCACTTAGCACTTTGTTGTATTTTGCACTTATCACTGTGATATATTTGTATATTTTTTACAAGGTAAATTTCAGACTGTATAAATGATTATTTCATCCATTATATATACAGGTAGTAGTTCAGTAATCGCTACTCTCATTCCAATGGTATACATCTAGTATAAGGTATGTAAAAATTGGTGCTGCGCTGTTCTTAAAAAACAAAAAAAAAAAAAAAAAAACACCTATGCTGCTAGAGGTAGTAGTACAAAGGTAAATGAACATGTAAAATGATATAAACATATAAAAAAACAGAAACAATATAAGAATAAGTACAATCAATATAGAGCACTTCTATACCCAATAGGTGCAGTGTGATATTCCACAATAACCGGTGGTAATAGCAAAGTGCAAAGTGCAAGAAAATCATTCAATAAAGACCTAATGCCAGATGTGATAAGTATCTTACTGGAAACACTAAAATCAATATACAATCACTAAAAAACTCAAAAAAGTGCAATAAGGTGCTGATAGCATGGGGGTGATCTCCTCTTCGTGCACAGGACACACAGTGTGAAGTGGCCTCTTACCTTGCGGTAAAGAGGTAACTGCATAAAGTTGCTGGTAATGGCTGCTTCTCCCTTGTACTCCTAACTGCCTCTCACTTGGATTCCTGGGCTGGATGGAGTTGTTAGTGGGTCTTTGTCTCTTAGAGGAGCAGGAGGGGGATTAAAGGAAAGAAGGGGCCAGATAGTGTAGTATTTCAATCAGAGGTTGTTTTTTATTAAAACAATGGTGAGGGTACTCACTTCACTTACAAGAAAAAAACACACAGAAAACTTATCTCCTACGAGCGGCGAGCTCGTTTGCATATATCAGTCTTGGATGCCTATCCCGTCCCTACGAGTGACATCATGGTCACATGACTTCATCAGGGGATAAAGGGAGGCATCATAAGTGTCCTTAAATAGTACCTCCTATTAAGTTTAATGGGCGGCCATTTTCCCGTAGCTCTATATAGTAATAGTATTGATGACCATTTTCCGAGAGTTCATGGGCGCCGCCATTTTCTAGGTGGTCTATCACTACATAATCCAGCCGCTAATCACAGCCTGTTTGATACCAGAAGGGGCATGGCCAATACCCAGATCCTGGGATGGGTGCTGCATTAATCTAAGAGAAGGGAGAACTGTCAGCAGAGTATCAAAAGCTGAGATACATACTAAGGGTGCTGACATGACGGACTGACATCACAAAAATGCAATAAAACCATCTCGCAAATATGACATATTTTCAGAAATGACCAAAAAATAGCAGTATTAAAAAATAAAAATAAAACATAAAAAAATAAAAAATAAAAAAATAGAAATATGTTAAAATAATTTTATTAGTTAAAAAATATATAAAAAAAGTGTATCTATGGCGAACAGGTCCGGATAGGCTGCAGCACTGACATGTGCAAAATACAAGTAAAATCACACAGGCAAAAGATACAAACTTAACCTGCTACAATAAATGAGGATCAAATAAGTCTCACAAAAATTAAAATTAAATGAGCAGGATAGGTGACCACACGGGAAGGGGGAGAGGAAGGGGGAGGGGGAAGGGGGGGATGGAGGAGAGAGAGGAGGAGGAGGGGGAAGGGAAAAACAAAGAGCACACTGAGAAGTAATAAAAAATCTAAAAATCGCTAAAACCAGCATGGGGGAAAGACGCATAATTAAAAGTTGCTAAAAAAGCAATTGAGGTCAAATATTGAGGCCTCTGGGTGAGAAAGTATGTAATGTAAATATCCATTTTGATTCCAAATGGCTGAGGGTCCTAACTTTGTGTCCCCCCCACCAATGTTTGATATATGTTCTATTCCCCAAAATTTCAGATGGGAGGGATCTTTATTGTGACATAAAAGGAAATGTTTGGATACACTATGTTTATCGTATCCACTCAGAATATTTTGAACATGCTCCTTAATGCGTACCTTCAAGGGTCTTTTTGTGCGGCCGACATATTGCAGGCCGCAACTGCACTCCAGGTCGTATACTGCTCCTTCCGTATTACAACAGATGAAGTTTTTAATATCATCATCGTGTCTCCCGTGCTCGTGGATATAAAATTACATTTCTTTTCGTTCGGACGTTCTCAAGCATGCAAAACATCTCTTGCAAGGATACTTTTCCTGTAAAAAAGGTAAAATTCCTCTTAGGTGGATCTATTATGTTCTTGACTACTTTGTCACGAATGGTAGGTGCTTTCTTATATATAAACTTAGGGTTAGTGGGTAGAGTGTCTTGTAGTTGTTTGTCTGCCAGAAGGATGTGCCAATGTCGTTTGATAATTTTTTCTATTTTCTTATATTGTGCATTGAAATCCAGGATTACAGGTGCTACTGTCATAGACTGTTCTTGTTTACTCTTATCTTTGATCAGTTCATCCTGATTCATTCCTGTCACTTCTACTATCTTATTTTTTATAAATAAATGGTCGTATCCTTTCCTGGTGAATCTCTGTCCTATCTTCTCTGCCTGGTCTAAAAAAGTGTTAAGTTTGGTGCAATTGAGTCTAAGTCGCATAAGTTGTCCTTTAGGGACATTATAGAGCAAATTTTTGTGATGGCAACTCTCTATTGGGAGATAACTGTTCCTATCCACATTTTTAAAGTGTGTTTGAGTTTGGAGTCTTCTTGTATAATCTCCAGATCTAGGATAGTCTCACTCTTCTCACTGATATCCCAAGACAGTGTAATATTCCTGTCATTCTTATTCAATTTCTCAAAGAATAGGGTAAGTCTATCAGGGTCTCCTTTCCACAATACAAAAACATCATCTATATATCTTTTGTATATTACTAATTCATCAGGTCTGTCATTGAACACATTTTCTGCTTCCTACTGGGCCATGAATAGGCCGGCCACACTTGGGGCGAATTTAGCCCCCATCGCAACCCCGGTCTGTTGATGGTAATAATTTTTGTCATACCAAAAGTAGTTAATTTTTAAACAAAAGTCGAGACATTTTATTAAGAACTTTCTTTGTATACAAGGTAAGTTCGTGTATGTCCTCAGGCCCCATTTGGCAGCTTCACATGCTTGGTAGTGGAATATTATCGTGTAAAGAGATGAAACGTCTGCGGTGGACATAATCCAAGGTCCTTCTTCTTTAGGGATGTTTTCCAAAATCTGCAACATTTGTTTTGTATCTCTTAGGTATGCTTTTGTGCTTTGTACAGCTGGTTGTAAAAAAAATCTATGTATTGGCCCATTCTGGAAGAGAGTGAATCTATTCTATTCACTATTGGGCTCGGTGGTGGATTTAGTTTGTCTTTATGTATTTTAGGTAATGAGTATATGATAGGCGTGCGACAGGAATCGGGTATAAGAAATCTGGCTTCTTTTTTATTCAATATACTTTCCTTCAGCCCCAGATGTACAACTCGTTCGAGTGCCTTCCTGCACTTGAACATGGGATTACTCAATAACTTACTGTACGTATTTGCATCTCCAAGCATATTCTTCATGCTGTCATGATATTGTTCCTTTGAGAGGATAACGATCCCACATCCCTTATCTGCTGGTCGGATGACCAGATCCTTTCTTTTTGTGAGTTTCCGAATACCACTTTTAATATAACTTGGTTCTTCTTTCTTCTTTATCTTAAGATCTTTGATATCATCTAAAACAACTCTTTTAAAAACTTCAATATATTTATTATCCTTAACTTGGGGGTAAAAACAGATTTATTTCTCAGTGTGCTATGTAAAATACCATCATTACTGGTATCTGGAGGTCTGTGTCTGAAAGGGTTTCCTATGATGTATTTCTTGATATTGAGCTTTCTCACAAATTTCTGAATACCAATATAGGTCTGAAATTTAGCTAAGTTCCTGGTTGGTGCATACTTCAAACCTTTGTCGAGAACCCCAATTTCTTCATGTGTTAATGTTTGACCACTAAGATTGGAGATGCCTTCACCTTTTACTCTCTTTCTCTTTTGCTCTCTCTTACCGGATCACCGTCCTCTCTTCTTTCCTGGCTTCTTCTCATCCCTCTTATTTCATCCAAATTTCTCAGTGGGTAATTCTCTTTGCCCCTGTCTAAAAAAGACCTATTAGAGTCAGGGCCTTCATAGTTTGAGGGGGGTTGTCTAGCATACCTGTCTTCTTCCTCTCGATTCATTAGTGGCGCATAATAGTTATAAGTCGGTATCGGGCTTCGTTCGCTCTGGTAGTTTCTCTGTTGTGTGCCTCTTCTATCACCGTATCGGTATTCCTGTACAGGGCTCCTTCCTCGTGGTCCATAGTGTTCATATGGTGGTGCCCTATTGTCCCTATATTCATATGTTAGTTTCCTTTGGTCCCTATATTCCTGTGGTGGTCCTCTATATTCCCTCTGATCGTATGGCGGTTTGTGCCAGTTGTTCCTATTCTGAGGCTTCCTATTGTTTTTAGAATAGTATGGCTTTTTCCAGCCATTTTGTGGTGTCCGATCGTTATACTGGGGTCTTCTATCAGTCCGATGCGGGGTTTGTTGATAAGGGTTCCCATATCTCTCATCGTAGGTCTGTTGTCTAGGGTCATAGTTCCATTTCTGTCTCTGTGATCTTGGTATCCTCTATTCTGGGTATTTGGCCCAGGTTGTTCATTTGTGTGTTGTGGGTACATCCTCACTGTTTTTTCTGGTGTAGAGTATGTTGAGATAGTATCCGTTTTGCCAAGTTGTATCTGCCATTTAAAAACCTGGTCATTTTGGAAGTCATTTGTATCTCTAATATACTTCTACTTTTTCTCTGCTGGACTTCTCTATCTTTTTTAGTGAGATCTTTATTAAGCTGTGCAGTAAGAGTTTTGAACTCGGCCGTATCTTTGTATGTTTCTAATTCCTCCCTTATTTCAGCAATATTCTGATCAATTTTTCTAGTTCTCCTTTGTTTCCTTTGTCTTTTTCATTAAAAATTTGAACCATTCGACTCCTGGTCAGTCAAGCCATCATTTGGAGGTATATCCCATCTTAACCTCCTAGGCACAATATTCTCCTTAAGGTAGGTTTCAAAAGTGCTTTCATCCCACCATAGGCTCACCTTTTTCTCCATATTATGTCCCAGTTTTCTCATTAGGCTCTCCAAATCTGTGTTTTTATTGTTACTGGCATTAGCTGTGTTAAATACTTCTTCTAAATTCACTTGTCTCTTCTCCATAAAGGAGAACACATCCATGGTTGCTGCGGGAATGAGTGAGGTGTATGAAAGTGATACTGAAATGTATAGTTATTCCTGTGCTACCATGTAAACGAAGGGCAAATATACATTATATGTATACATTTCAGTATACATCTAGAATATTATTTACACATTGCACTTTAAAATCACTTGATTTGTATATATATCCTTTGTGCCTTGCTGTGGCTGGATAAGCCGCTTATGCTGTATTTTCAGTATACCTCATAAGTATTAATAATCTCTAGATTGATATTTTCACCTTAGCGTAGCATATCTTTTGTATACATCGTATTGCATGGCATATGAAACGTGTTCTGCGCGGGCAGCTAGGTGATTTCCACATTTGAGGCAATATATCATTGTGGCTCACAAAATCCCCTTTTATCTATTTCGCCATGTCTTGACTGATGCTAAAATAGTAGGGGATAGGTGTTTGGATAGCTTGGATTTTGGGTGCAGGCTATATAGCCATAGTTTTAGATTGTTGCCAGGTGCGAGGCAGCGTTCCAAGTCACCCCATAGGGAGTGGTCCTCTGTAAGAAACCACTCTTTGAGTTGGGCAAGCACAGTGGAGTGGTAGTAGTCTGTGATATCAACTAGACCTGATCCGCTGACTGACCCTGCCTGGTTAGCCAAGCCCTTGCAACCCGTGTTTTTTTGTCTTTCCAGATGAATTTAGATAAGATAGATTGCAGAGATCTTAAGTAGGATTTTGCGATAGGGATGTGAAGGAAACAAAACATATACAAGAGTTGCGGGAGGATTGTCATTTTGATTGCCGCTAGCCTGCCGGCTCAAGAAAATTCGTGTTTGGATATTTGTTCCAGAGATTTAATGAATTTCTGTTTAAAGGTTATGAAGTTAGCTTTAAATAGATTATCCGTATTTTTGGTCAGGGTGATTCCTGGGTACGCTAAGCCCGTCTCTGTCCACTGGAATGAGAATTGTAGGGATAAAAGGTTTTTAGTGACACTGTCTATACCTACATTAAGTATGTGTGATTCTGAGGTGTTCACCCTATAGTATGATACTTCGCCATATTTGTTAAGAAGAGCATGGGCTGTGGTTAGTGAAGAGTGGGGATTTGTCAACATCAAGATGACATCATCAGCGAAAAGGCTGATTTTGGGCTCTTTTCCACCTATTTGGAATCCCGAGATCAGGTTAGATGTTCTATTGTGTTCTGCTAGGGGTTCCATGGCTAGGTCGAAGATGAGAGGGGATAGGGGGCAACCCTGTCTTGTGCCATTGTTTATATGGAATGTAGATTAGATCATTTCTGCCATGTATACGTTAGCTGAGGGGATAGTGTATAGAGCCATGATGGCTGAAATGATCCCATTGGAGAATCAAAATTTGGTCAGGACGGCCTGCAGGTATCCCCAGTGGACTCTATCAAACGCCTTCTCTGCATCCAGAGAGAAGAGCAGAGAAGGCGTTCCAGAGCTTCTTGCCAAGTGGCTAATATTAATCAGACGCCTGGTGGTGTCCAAAGACTGACGTCCTCTGACGAATCCTGCTTGATCTCTGTCTATGAGGTAAGGAATGATAGTCATTAACCTGGAAGCAATACGTTTAGCATACAGTTTTATGTCCGCATTGAACAGAGAAATTGGTCTGAAATTCTGCGGTGTTGGTTCCTTCCTGGTTTTAGGAAGGGCCACTACTAGAGCCTTCAACATTTCTTGAGGAAACAAGGAGGAGGAGGCAGCTTCATTGAAGAGGTCCCATAGAAAGGGAACTAGAGTATTTTTGAACTGCTTATAAAATTCCCCTGGAAGCCCATCGGGACCGGGTGATTTATGGTTTGGGAGGGAGTCTATATGTTGGGCGATTTCCTGTAGGGTAAAGGGAGCATTAAGTACTTCTAGTTGGCTCGTAGAGAGGGTCGGGAGATTTATTTGGGATAGGAATTCTTTAATGTTAGCAGGAGTTGGCTGTGGGGTTGAAGTATCGTTTTTAAGGTTGTATAGGGACTCGTAGTTATTGCTAAATGCGTTTGCTATCCCTTGGGGTCTTGGATTTTGATCTTGGAGGTGGGGTAAAAAATAAACGGGATCTTGGCCTTGGTACAAAGGCCATGAAGTCTCTTAGCCATGCGTTTACCTGCTTTGTTGCTGGTGGAATATGAGTGGGCTTTGAGCCTGTGATGGGTTTTTTCGAAGGATTCTAGTAATAAGGACCTGAGTTCTTGCCTCAGGGCCAGGAGTTTCAGTTTGAGGGGGTGGGATGGTGTCAGTTTGTTGAGGGATTCAGTGGACTCTATTTGTGAGATTACCTCGTGAATTCGCTGCGTCCTCCTCTTTTTTACTTGAGACCCCAGTTTTATCAGCACCCCTCTAATGAACACTTTGTACGCCATCCACAAAGTTGTGGTTTTATCCACTGATCCAACATTGTGCTGGAAATACTCATCTACCTGATATTGAATCTCCTCTGCGAAGGGAGGAGATTTAGCTCTCCATAAATTTGTGGGCTTGGGTGAGTTACTTGAGTCAATTGTTAGACAGATGGGAGCGTGGTCTGACCATGTTATCAGTTCTATAGTTGAAGCCGAGATTCGCTGGAGTAGCCACTTGTCAGTCAGGAAGTAATCGATCCTAGAGTAAGAATTATGTGCAGTGGAGTGGAAGGTGAAGTCTTTCTCAGTGGTGTGATGGCATCTCCACACATCGTATAATTCATTTGCTAGGATAAAGTGGTGCATCGGGTAGGTGTGCCTCAGGTTCCTATTTGTGGTGTCAAGGTGGTATTCTGGAGCGATGTTAAAGTCTCCACACAGAATTATAGAGCCTTTTTTGGCTTTATGGGCTTTTCTCAGTAGTTTGTTTAGGAATGAAATTTGGTGAGAGTTTGGGACATATAGACAGACCGGTGTGAATGGGGCTGAGTTCAGTGTGCATACCAGGATCAGATAGCGTCCGTTAGGATCTGTGATTTGTTCCACTAGTTGGAAGTCGATGGTGTTTTTGACAGCTATCAAGACTTCTTTTCTGAGCTACTAGCTAGAAATACGTGGGGGAAGGAGCTCTGTTTGATCAAGGGGGTTGCAATGTCCTTGAAGTGCGTTTCTTGTGCACAGACAATATCGCTATTCAGTTTTAGGGCTGTTTTCCAAAGGGAGGTTCTCTTGGCCGGGTGGTTCAACCCTTTAGTGTTAATAGAAGTTATCTGAATGCCCATTGTGGGTAAAGAGTATGTTGAATGTAGCTGTACTCACGATTTGTTGGCGGCTTTTGGCTCTGGATAGGCAAGACGTTGGTTCTTCATCTGTAGGTGTAGATGTCTTTACTTCAGTGAAGAAGCTGCACAGTGGTTGTGGGATTAGATGCAGACTAGGGGAAAGGAAAGCATGTAAACAAACTGAGACAGGGAAAAACAAAGAAAGAAATGCATAGCTGGAGGTACTTGTGTACAGCTGCATAATCTGGGGAGGGGATATTGGTTCAAATAGGTTGGGCACTGCAGCTGCAGAGCATTCGGTGGAGGAGGTGTGTTGCTGGCTTTTCCAGGGGGTGAGGGACCCTTCAGAATTTGGGTTTGAAGTTTCGGTTAGATTTGTGCCACAGAGGAGGAATTGGACCCGGAGTGTTCCGGGAGTTTGATATGGGTGGCAAGTCAGCAATAATTCCCCACTCATTTAGTAAAGCAAGGCCAGCCTCAAGTGAGTTTATGGTAAATGATCTTCCATTCGATAGACAGCTTAGTTGGGTGGCCCCATTTGTACGCAATGCTGTGGTTTCACAGAGCTTTTGTGATTCTATTAAGTTGGCGTCTGAGGTCCATCATATATTTGGACAGATCCGCGAATACTTGTACGTTTTCGTAGGGGTCTGGAAGTTTCCCAAGGGTTCTGGACTTCCTCAGTATTTGGTCTTTGGTTGTATAGAAGTGTACTCTCATTAGTACATCCCTAGGAATCGTGTCTGGCAGGAACAACATTTTTAGGATGTGGTGTATGCGGTCGATGGCTATTTCGATCGGTGGAAGATCAGGGAGGAATGTATGGAACAGGTCCAAAGCATATTGTTTTAGCTCTGAAGATTGCACTGACTCTGGTATGCCGCGCAGCTTCAGATTATTTCGTCTAGAGCGATCTCCCAAATCTGCAATTTTAGCTCGCAGCCATTGTCTTTCCTCTATGCCATCTTCGTTTGCATCCACTAGGTTGTTAACTGTGGTAGTGATGTCACTGACAGCATTTTCCACTAAATTCACTCGTTCCCCTAGAGATGACACTTCAGCAGAAAATTTTTGGGACAGGGAGGTAATGTCAGTGTGTAGAAATTGTTGCAGTGACACTAACATGTCTTTGAGTAAGGTGTCCATGACAGGTTGGTTACTTTTGGGGCAGGAGGCAATGGGAGCGCATAGTGTGTTGTGCATCAGTGTAGGGGGTTCCCCCTGACTTACCAGGTTGCTGCTCTGTTCATAGTCCAACCTCATCCTGGCTTTGGCAGGGCTGGCACAAGAAGGGCTTGATAAAATAAAGGGCTGGTGGGGCAATGCAGCATCTGAAGTTTCCTCATCCAGAGGTTTATCTTCAGAGAGGTCCGTGTACTGTCCGGCCGGCGCCATCAAACTCCTCCTTGTGCTTCCTTGTCATCCTCAGACGAGTAGGAGAGCTTATGTCCTGATTGTGCTGGCGGTTGTGTGGCTGGAAGCAGGTCCCAGTTGCTTAGATCCCCCTCGATGCTCCGGAGCTTCTCTAACAAGTGGCCATCAGCAGCGCGCGCAAGCCACGCCCCCCATAAATAAGAGTTTTTAAAAAATTATATTCATCCAAAAAAAAAAAATTTAGACAGTTGGAACTCCGCTTTAACATAGTCAAAGAAAACTTAAACCCCCTCAAATATAGGCCCATTTTTTGGTTAGGTAGAATAAATGCATTCAAAATGAGTATTATGCCCAAAGTCTTATATGAATTTCCAATGCTTACCCTCCTTCAGGAATATTTTAAGAAACTTAAAATTATTATACTGAAGTACATATGGGCACATAGGCACCCCAAAATTTCATATGCTGTGCTGGCTAAGGAGAAGAAAGCTGGTGGGCTGGCATTGCCAGATCTTAAAAAGTATTATCAGGTGGTCACTAGTTCACGATTAGCAGATTTGATTCACAATAATAAAAATAAAAGTTGGGTTGGGATAGAGTTTGCCCAAAGTAAAGTAAATTTAGGTAAAATGGTTTGGATTCCAGGACCATATCGAGATTTAGCAAATAGCACAAATCCACTGAAAGAAAATGTTTTTAGAGTATGGGATAGCTGTCAGGGTTGGGCTCAGCCCTTCCTTCTCTGAGCTGGCCACTCAGCTGTCGGCTAATTGCCAGCTCCTATCTCTCAACAGTTACTCAGCTGTTGCTGATTTCCTGCTCGTCAGTCCTGCCTACTTAAGCCATCCAGTCCAGAGGAACTCTGCCTTCGCCTTAGTCAACATCACAGAGACGTTCTCCTGCATTCCTGTTAAAAGACTTGCTTGGCTGACATCCCTTCTGGCTCCAGATCCTGCTTGCTGTTTTACTACGCTCATCTCCGGCTCCCTGACATTTGGCTTGTCTGACTATCCGTTCCGGTTCCTGAACTCTGGCTATGTTTTGACTACGTTTGTTCTATTTACTTTTATTATTAAACAAGTGTGATTTAACTGTACTTCTGTCTCAATCTGATTTCATGGTTTCTGACAGTAGGCAAAGGCCATGAATTCAGAAGATACAGTCAATCCACTTGTTGGTAATATTTTTCCCAGATTGGATGAGCAAGATCACTGCATGGATCAGTTTGCCATGGCGTTACAAACGCTCCTGAGTCACATGGCTCACCTGGAATCTCCCACTGTGGCTACTCCGGTACAACCTGAGTTGCAGGCCATCCTTGCTGCTGCACCAGTCTCTGTGTAGGCACCCGCCTCGAGTATTATCTCTATAAGAGCTATGTCTGGTTCCAATCTGCTTCCCCAGCGATTTGGGGGTGATCCAGTTCAATGCAGAGGGTTTCTCAACCAGGTTGAGATATATTTTGAGATGCTGCCCCAGGCAAGGATAGAAGCAAAGTAGGTTTCGTGATATCTTTGCTTTCTGAGAGAGCCTTGGCCTGGGAAAACCCTCTATGGGAGATGCAAAAAACCTGTTGTCTTGAGTTACTCTGAGTTTGTGGCCTCTTTTAAAAGGGTATTTGACGTTCCCACACGCTCTGCTTCTGCTGCCAATTCCCTTATGTCCATCAAACAGAGTACAAGAACTGTTGCCGACTATGCCATTGAATGCCGTACTCTGGCAGCAGAGGTTGCTTGGAACAATGAGGCCCGGAGAACACCCCCGTATGTACAATCTGGCTCCCAGACATAACCTGGAGCTGGCATTCACAGCATCCACCCGGCCTGGGTGTACCAAGATGGCCACCGCAGCAGATGCAGCCACAAAGCCTCATGTCCCCCTCACATACGGCCCGCAGGATTACAGGGGAGTAATCTCTCCAGCTCTCCTGCACTATCCACCAGGACCCCGGTGACAGGTTCAGCCAGAAATGATACCATCCGCTGCATCCACTGAATCCCTGCTAAGCCACTCCTTCGGGGATCAGGCCTTCTCCCCTGCAGGGCCTGCAATGGCAGCCTACACAGACTTCTTCTCCCATGAAGCCCCTGCCTGGAATCACCACTTCAATGTGGAAGATCTCTATCTCAAACTGTCATCACTCTGGGAGAAGGATCTAGCCTCCACAGCTGCTAAAATCACTGGGGAAATTAAAGCAGATCTACAAACTATAGGATCCAGGATGGAGGCTATTGAAAGCAAGCTGAATCAGACTGCTGCAACATCCCTTCAAAATTCTGATCTCATTCAAACTCTCCAAGATCAATTGGACACTGCTGTATCCTGCATTGATGTTTTAGAGAACACATCCAGAAGATACAATTTGAGGATCAGAGGCCTACCTGAGTCTATCCTAGATGTCACAGGGGCGACACAAGACCTCATGAAAGCGCTGATCCCTAACATTCCTCCCCACCGTCTGGAGCTGGATAGAGCTCATAGAGCACTGGGCCCCCCCCAGGAGGGATGGCACCCCCAGGGACATAATTGCCAAGCCCCACTTTTACGTCATCAAAGATGCTATAATGAAACAGTCACGAGCCATGCCCCAGGTGACAAGCCAGGGTCACCCAGTGCAAATTTTTGCAGACCTTGCACCTTCTACCATACAATGAAGAAGAACCCTGAAACCACTCCTGCATGCCCTCTCCCAGAGAGACATTAAGTACAGATGGGCTTTTCCGTTTGCTGTGAAATTCACAAAGGACAGAACCATTCTTTCTCCAACTTCACCACAGGCGAAAAGTTACTCCTTAACCTGAAGATAATAGCCCAGGAGATGGACATGGAAACCTCTTCTCCCTTCACGAGTTCAAACAAACATCCGCCTCGTGTGAGCCCTCCGAACCCCCTCCGGAACAGGCCCAAAACCCGCAGGTCATCCCACAACGGCCCTCCATGATCTCCAGTTAGACGAAAAGTTCTTTCACTTGTTGGAGTTGGGTCAAAGTCGCTAACTGTTCTTCTCTGCCAGATTTGACTTTCTCCCTCACCCCAGGATCTACTATCCTGCTCCTCATTTAGTGCCTTATCTATGATTTGGTGGTAGTTTGCTTTCCCCCTGTTCATTTTAGATACGGGACCACCAGAGCCCATGGCTCAAACCTGATTGTGAAAGAGAAGTCACCCGAACCTTCTATCTGTTTTTCCCTACAGACTCTTATTGGCACACTTTAAATGCCCCGTGGGGTTCTCCCCCCACCTCACGATACTTAGTGGGATGGGGGGTTGTAACGCACGGGGACCCAAAGGTCTATATTCCTCCCCTTATGACCACATTTGTTCCCAGAGTGTGTATAATGCCCCGTACACACAGTTGGACATTGATCGGACATTCCAACAGCAAAATCCTAGGATTTTTTCAGATGGATGTTGGCTCAAACTTGTCTTGCATACACACGGTCACACAAAGTTGTCGGAAAATCCGATCGTTCTGAACGCAGTGATGTAAAACACGTATGTCGGGACTCTAAACGGGGCAGTAGCCAATAGCTTTCATATCTTTATTTATTCTGAGCATGCGTGGCACTTTGTGCGTCGGATTTGTGTACACATGATCGGAAATTCCGCCTTCCCTTCTTTTGTTGTCGGAAAATTTTATAGCCTGCTCTCAAACTTTGTGTGTCGGAAAATCCGATGGAAAATGTGTGATGGAGCCTACACAAGGTCCTATCACACATTTTCTGTCAGAAAATCCGACCGTGTGTACGGAGCATTATACTTTGCCGACATTGTTACGATCACCTCGATCTCATGTTTTAAAAGTTTTTTGTTTTTTCTTTTTTTCTTTTATCAAAAAATTATTATTCATCCATTTTAGGGCGCCCTGGTCTGGGGTGGCTCACATGCGTCTCCTCCTACTCCTGACGGTTTCTGAGGAGTGGAATCTCCAGACCTCGTTTGGTATGGAGAATATTGTTTATCAATACTCTCTCGCCTCTGAGTACGAGATCTCCCCTAGGTCCCTTTTCTCCTCCCGGAGGTTGTACAAACCCAGGGGGAGAAAACTCCCTTCTTTTCTTTCCCTCTTATCTGTCCTTCTCCTCTATCCCTCCTCTTTGGAGCATCATCTAACCGTATGCTTTCTTTCAGTTCGGGTACCCCCATGGACAACACAACTCAAGAGTGCTTAACGGAGTAGGCCAGACCTCTCAGTCACCCTCAATTACAGGAACAGAATCCCAGAGGTAAGTGGTGATGGACGTTTTTACACCATTCTTCTTTGGTTCCAAGGCTGACCACACACAAAATACATTAAAGATAGCTACGCACAATGTCCAGGGCATGAATTCCCTGCTTAAAAGGAGAAAGTTGTTTAACCACTTCAAACCTTTGAAACTGGATATAGTCATGCTTCAGGAAACTCAATACAGTCCCAAATTCCTCTACTCTCACTTCCCTAATTTCTTTCTTGCCAACGCAGGAAATAAAACTAAAGGGGTGGTCACTATTTTTGCTAAATCATGCAACTTTACATGGATCTCCGATACCAAAGACCCAGAGGGTAGATTTAAACTAGGTAAAGGAACGATAGAAGGCCATCCCTACTCTCTAGTATCCTTCTACGCCCCCAACAAAGGGCAAGCTGCCTTCTTCAAACACCTCTTTGATTCCCTTTGCCCCTTCCTGGAGGGCACAACCGTTTTTGGGGGGGACTCAATGCAGCCTTTGACCAAGGATTAGATAGATCTAAACCTCCTCCTTCTCAACTAACCCGCCCGACCAAAGAAAGTCTCAAGATAACCAAAATAATCCATGCTCATGGCATGGCAGACGCCTGGAGGGAACCTAATCCCACCAAACGTGACTTCTCGCACTTCTCTAGCCCTCACAATTTATACGCTAGGATTGATCACCTCTTGGTACAGACACAAGCTGCCCCCCCCTCATCACTAGTTCACAAATCATAGACACTGTTATGTCAGATCACTCTTTAGTTACCCTGACGCTACCACTCCACCACCCGAGACCAGGCTGAGGACATTGGAGACTAAACGAGTCCCTCCTCTCGGACCCGGTGAGAGTTACCATGTTGGACAACTCCCTGAAAGAATACTTTGAACTTAATAAGGCAGAGGGAACTTCCGCAGAAATCTTGTGGGCAGCTCACAAATCGAGTCATTAAGATGTCCACTCAAATAAAATGAGAAAGGGCTGCCGACATAAAAAGATTAGAGGATGAGTACACCTCTTTAGGATCCCAACACAAACTCCACCCCTCTCCAATTTTACTAGCCCAACTCGACAAGGCCAGGCTGGAGCTCAACCTGGCCCTCACGGTTAAAGCTGAAAAACAACACCGCTGGAGCAAAAATAAATTTTATACCCAAGGGGACAGAATGGGCTCCATGCTGGCCTAAAAAAAAACTCCCTGATTTTGGTTCGTAATGCCAAAGATTAGAGTCCCAGGTCATGGCACCACAGCCAACCCCTTCAAAATCCTAGAAGTCTTCCATGACTTTTACTCCACCCTTTACGGTCCCCACAAAACTAAGGATGAAGCTTCCATCCACAAGTATCTAGACGCCCTCCCCACCCCTGCTCTCTCCGCAGAACATAGAGATATACTTGATGCTCCCTTTTATGAAGGAGAGGTTCTAGAAGTAATCAAAGCCCTTAAAACGGGTTCAGCCCGTGGCCCGGATGGACTCTCTAACCCCTATTACAAGACGTTTTCCAACAAACTAATCCCCCACTTGACAAAATTTCTTAATGAAAAGACACAGGGAACCCCACTTGATCCACACTGCCAACATAGCAGTCATCCCTAAACCGGACAAAAACCCAGAAGAGGTCAGCAACTACAGACCCATATCACTTATCAACAGTGACTTAAAAATCCTCACTAAAATTCTGGCAACCTGTCTGGCTTCCTTCATCAACACATATATTCATAAGGATCAAGTGGGGTTCATCCCGGGTAGGCAAGGCCCTGACCAGATTAGAAGGGCCATTGACCTAGTTTCAATTCTCCGAACAAACTGGGAAGGGGGCCCCAAACAACTAGGCATGCTCCTCTCGCTCGACCTCCAAAAGGCCTTTGACTCGGTCTCTTGGCCATAAATTTTTGCGATCCTTGAACGCTGTGGCTTTGGCGAAAGATTTATGGGCCTGATGCATGCTCTTTATTCCAATCCAAAAGCTTACGTCAGGCTCCAAGGATATTACTCCAAGCCAATATCCATAGCTAAAGGTACTAGTCAAGGATGTCCACTGTCCCCGCTTGTTTTTGCAATAGCCATTGAGACACTAGCCGTTTCTATTCGTTTAAACCCTAATATACAAGGAATTTCCTGTGGTTCTCAGACCCATACATGTGGCCTATTTGCAGATGATATTCTCCTATTCCTCACCTCCCCCAAACCTCTCTCCCCAATCTGTGCCACACCTTAGACGAATTCACTCAAATTTCAGGCCTTCAAGTGAACTATTCCAAGTCCCAAGCGCTAATTATATGCCTCAGTTCCGACACCGTTGACCTCTTACGAAATTTTTTTAAATTAGAATGGAGTGAATCCTCCATCAAGTACTTAGGAATTAATCTAACGGCAAAAACAGAGGCTGTATATGCTAGTAATTACCCACCTATGTATCATAAGTTGGAATCCGATCTCATATCCTGGTTCAAGAACAACCTATCCTGGGTTGGGAGAATTAATTCCGTGAAAATGACTCTACTACCCAGGCTATTATACCTCTTCCTTTCTCTTCCAATACCAATTAAAAAATCAAATCATTTCAAAGTAAACTACTCAAATTCACATAGAGAAAGGCAGGTTACAGAATCCCTCGACAAACTTTATACCTACGCAGAAAAAAGTGGGGTCTGGGTCTACCCCAATTACACAAATATTACCTAGCAGCCAGAATAGCTCAACTATCGGTAATCTATTCCAGGTACGAGAAACTGGACTGGGTGCAAATAGAAAAACAGGCAGCACCCCGATTCACCTTGGACTATCCGCTCTGGAGCCCTCCGAAAACACGCCCTACGATCATGACCCCCACTCTTTCGCATACCTTTGCCCTCAGCATATAAACCATTGTCACACCTCTTTCACAATCCAAACTTCTCGCAGGGAAGGAATATCCTGGCATTTAAATTGTGGCTGGACAAGGGACTGTACCGAATCGGACACTTCTTTTCAGCTTTCCACTCACCCTCTCCCACTGCATAGAAAAGCTTGACTTACCCACTTCTGAGAGATTTCAGTTTACACAGATTTCTCACTTCTTGCATACACTCTGGAAGGACAAACCCCTTCCACCTCGGTTTACAGACCATGAGCTATGGTGTGGTCAGACCATGGATCAGAGGGGAGGGATCTCGATAGTCTACTTGTCACTTACCTCTCTGATTGCAAAATCACCCTACATGCTCTCCTGGGAAGCCGATTTCCAATTCCAGTGGGACCTGGGGGTCTGGCAGAAAGCAAGCTTTGAATCCTTCAAGGGCATCTTGAATACTTCCCTAACGGAAGCTAGTCTAAAAATTTTAACTAGATGGTATTACACTCCCGCAAGATTAGCCTCTATTTATCCTAAAGCTGACCCTCTGTGTTTCAGAGGATGCCAGCTCGTAGGCACGATGTCACACATCTGGTGGGAGTGCCCCAGAATTCGTTCATTCTGGTAATGAATTTTCAACTTAATTGACAAGCTTGTTGGAAGCCGGATCCCCAGAACTCCATTGGTTGCCCTTATTAACACCTATATCCCAAAGATTCCTAAAACATCACATAGGCTGATTCACTTTATCCTCCTGAGGGCTAAACTCACAGTGGCAAAAGCCTGGAAAAACCCAAAAATCTCCTTCCCTGCGGTAATCAGGAAAATCTCCTGGATAATGTCTCAGGAGTAACTCTCCAGCATATTGCTGGACACGACCAGCAAATTTGAAGCGATCTGGGAACCCCGGGCACTTCATGTGGATACCCCACTGGCAACTATTCCTACCCCAACTTAAGTTTTTACACGATATTAGTTGTTGCTCCTCTCCATTTCCCCCCCTTTCCCCTCTCCTCCACTTTTTTCTTCTCTCATTCCCTTCTTTATCCTATACTTCAAATGTTTTCAAAAGAAAACGACAGGTAGATACATATCTTACCTGATATCGGTAGTTTAAGTAAGGATACACAATTCATGGCAATTCTACCTCCCTCTTTGGCGGAATGCAAAGGAGGTCGGGGGGTGGGCGCCCCTTTTCCGGTACAGTTAGTTCCCATAGGGGGTGCCGGGAAGTGGGGTGACCTTTCACCCGACTCTCTGGTAATTTTATTCTGTAACCTAAGTCAAGCCATACTCTTTTGCTGTTAAGATCGCCAGTTCAAATCCTGTTTTATTGTTTCACTTACTTTACACACTGTAAACTTGCAATGTAAATCATACGTTGTTTTATACATAAAAAAAAAAAAAAAAAAAGAATCTCACATTCTTGTCTGAGGCTAAACGCCTCTCTCCCAGAAGGGCACGATGAGCTCTTTTCTTGTCAAGTTTCAATTACATTGTCTCATTCTTACCTGTGCTAAGAATGTAAGGGCTGACGCCTTGCCACGACAATTTTCCTCCACTTCCAAGTTGGAGTCGGTTCTGGTTCCTGTGAATCCTCCTGATCGTATTCTGGCTACGGTTAACACCAGTCTCACTTCTCATTTGGGTGACAAAATTCTTGCTGCTCAGGTCCATGCTCCTCCTGAGAAACCTTGTGACCTCTGCTTTGTCCCAGAGAGCATCCATTCTGCCCTTCTCCAGACTTACCATTATCCCAAGGCTGCTCGCCATTATGGGAAGAATCAACTCTTTTGGGCCATCTCCCAACAATTCTGGTGGCCTAGTCTACGTGCTGATGTAACTGCCTTCGTAGCTGCCTGTTCCGTGTGTGCTCAGAGTAAGACTCCACAACACCATCCAGTGGGCCTCCTACAACCCATACCCAATGGAGAGAGCCCCTGGACCCACCTGTCTATGGATTTCATTGTGGAGTTACCCAAATCCCGGGGCAACACAGTTATCCTTATGGTGGTTGACCGGTTCTCAAAGATGTGTCATTGTAACCCAAATAAAGGAATGATTTCTTCCTTCTCCTATTACAATTTGGGGCTCCATTGAATCCACGTACAACACATATGGCCCGACAAACCTTTGGCTAATTGCTGCTCAGATGGGAGCTAAAATCCCATCTTGCTTACCTCCAATCATCAAAATATTCATTAAAACCTGGCTATACCTACTGTCCAACCACCCTACGAACGTGCCACAGACCACCTTGGAAATCCCCTTACAGACTCTAAACTTCATCATAAACCAAATATCCCTCACCTCCTGGACTAAAAGAGGCATAAAATATCTACACAACGTATACTCAGATAGCTCTCTCAAATCCTTTTCTGCCATCGAGAAAGAATTCAACATTCCTCATACTGACTTCTACCAATACATACAAATCAAACATTGCCTACACAACTGCCCAAGCATCCCTCAAACCATACACGCATCAGCGTGGTCCTTTCTGTCATCACCAGCTCCACTTCGAAAGGGAATCACACTATTTTATAACATCTTCCAACAAAAACAAACCTTCGTTAAATCGCCTTCACACATCCAATGGGAAACTGACTTACAACAATCTTTCACAACTCTTCAGTGGGAAACGGCTTGTAAAATTACACAAAAAGCCTCAAAATGTTCCACCCTATGGGAACTATCAGTTAAAATAACTCTTCAATGGTACTACACCCCCGCCACAATATCTAGATTCAATTCTCAACTCCCAGATAGCTGTTGGAGACATTGCGGACTACATGTTATGTGGAACTGCCCCAAACTGCTCCTATATTGGAGAAATGTATTTTATACCATCTCCGACATGTCTCAACAACAGGTCCTACCGTCTCTGGCCCTGGCAATCCTCTCTCTTGGCATAGACCGATTTCCCTACACCTTGCAATATACAATCGTTCAACTACTTCTAGGTGCGAGATTAATGCTCACCAGAAATTGGAAAAACACTGATCCTCCCACAATAGCTGATATAATAGACTTAACTCACTTACACTGCACATATGAGCGGATGATGGCATCCTCCACAGGCAGTCTCCGCATCTTCCTCAACAACCGGTCGCCTTGACTCTCCTGGTACACAAATACTGAATTGATACCTTCTCCCTAAGTGTGTACAACCTACTTAGACATCACGATGAAGCGGCCACGCTCTTTCTTGGACACAGATTGCTCCCATAGGGGTGTCCGAGAGGAGCAGGGTCAAATCTACTACTTATGACTAGGCCTACCATATTTTATGATAAAAGGTGGATACACACCCGAAGCAAATCATCTAAAGACTGGACATAGAGGTTTGATGCACTCTTTCCCAGCATTGTTTTGTGCCCCTCCTATATCGAATTCTGTTTAAGTTACTATGAAAATGTTATACGACTGTTACACTTATCACATTTATGCCTTGTTTTTGATCAAATTGTATTAAAATACCAATAAAAATCTATTGAAATTAAAGATGTGTCATTGTATTCCACTTAAGAAGTTGCCCACTTCTAAGGAACTGGCTTCCCTTTTTGCTCGGGAGATCTTTCGCTTACATGGGCTACCCAAGGAGATTGTCTCGGACAAGGGTAGTCAGTTTGTGTCCCATTCTGGCGAGCCTTTTGTGTACAGTTGGGAATTCAGCTTGCTTTCTCTTCTGCATACCACCCGCAGTCTAATGGGGCCGCAGAATGAGCCAATCAGTCCTTGGAGCAATTCCTACATTGCTATATTTCTGACCATCGTAACAACTGGTCAGACCTATTACCATGGGCAGAGTTTGTTCACAATAGTGCCTTGAATTCTGCTTCTCGATTGTCCCCATTTATGGCGAATTATGGTTTCCAACCTTCCATGTTGCCTTACTCGTTTGTTCTGCAGAATATTCCTGCGTTAGAGCATCTCCGTGGTCTTCGTTCCACTTGGGCACAAGTCTAGAAGGTTTGCGACATGCTAATGATAGGTACAGACTCCAGGCTGACCGCAGACGTCTGCCTGCGCCTTCTTACCAGGTTGGGAACCGGGTCTGGCTGTCATCTCGCAACCTCCGACTTCCTGTTTCCTCACTGAAGTTTGCACCTCGGTTTATTGGGCCTTTCCGTATTCTTTGCAGGATTAACCCAGTGGCTTACGCATTAGACCTTCCTTCTAATTTGCGTATTTCGAATGTATTTCATGCCTCCTTTTTAACACCTTTGGTCTTCAACCACTTTACCACCTCAGTGCCACGTGCTCACCCTGTACAGGTTGAGAACCATGAGGAGTATGAAATACAGCCCATTATTGACTCCCGTAGGTTCCGTGGGTGCATACAGTACCTGGTGCATTGGAAAGGCTACGGTCCAGAGGAACGTTCTTGGGTCTCATCCTCGAACATACATGCCTCTGTCCTCCTCCGTGCTTTCCATAGACTTTTTCCCCTCAAGCCTGGTGGTCCTCCGAGGGGGAGGGGTCATTGAGGAGGGAGTACTGTCATGGCTGGGCTCAGCCCTTCCTTCTCTGAGCTGGCCACTCAGCTGTCAGCTAATTGCCAGCTCCTATCTCTCAACAGTTACTGTTGCTGATATCCTGCTTGTCAGTCCTGCCTACTTAAGCCGTCCAGTCCAGAGGAACTCTGCCTTCGCCTTAGTCAACATCACAGAGATGTTCTCCTGCATTCCTGTTCCTGTTGACTTGCTAGGCTGACATCCCTTCTGGCTCCAGATCCTGCTTGCTGTTGCTCATCTCTGGCTCCCTGATGTTTGGCTTGTCTGACTATCCGTTCCAGTTCCTGAACTCTGGCTTTGTTTTGATTACATTTGTTCTATTTACTTTTATTATTAAACAAGTGTGATTTAACTGTACTTCTGTCTCAATCTGATTTCATGGTTTCTGACAATAGCCTGGGCAGGCACTATCACTAGGAGTAAAATTTACCTTTGATTTCATAAATAGATACAAATTATTTCACACCCGGGAAAGAGGAGTATTTATATTTTGTTAGATGGGCAAAAAAAGAGACAATACGGGGGGGAGCATGTGCGACGCAAAGCTGGACGGAAGCAGGGGATAAGAGCTCTGCGAGAACTGGAGACAAAAGCTGATTCTCCAGGGCTACTAAGCTGCCAAACAAGCCTCAAAATACCCCACACCCCTGGCGGAACACAAAGCGCATGCCGGGCTCAAAGAAATGCCGTGGCAAACCGGCCCAAAGATCCCTAACAAGCTACTTACTCCATGCGAGAGAGCAGAGCAGGATGTCCCAAGATGGCGCCCAGCCGGACACAGCTCCAGCGTGCACACAGACCACACCCTCATCTCCGGAGCACTCCACAGTGGACAGTGAGTACAATGCACAGCTCACAAAAGCAGATTTGGAGGACAGCCTCACCTGTATGTATGACAAGCTAGCCAGGAAATTCCAATCTGACATGCTTAAGTCAACTTACACCCTGTCCCTGTTCTGTGAAGATCATGAGACCCTCACAGAAACGGTGCAGCTCTTATAAGCCCACCTTGAGGACCTGGACAATAGAAATAGGAGGAATAATCTGAGAGTGAGGGGGTTCCAGAAACAGTGACAGACCTGCTCCCAGCAATACAGAAATTGTTCCAGTCACTTCTCCCTGAAACCCCTACAGCGTCCTTTACTTGTGACAGAATACACAGAGCCCTGCGCCCAAAACCTCCCCCGGACAGACCACCCAGGGATATTGTGTTGTGCCTGAAGGATTTCTTAATCAAACAGGAGATCCTTAGAGCCTCACGAAACCCACCTCATATCCAACTAGAGGGTATCATGATCTAAATATATCCGGATATATCACCCACCACCCTTGACAAGTGCAGGAGGATGAAGGAGATAACAACAGTACTTCAGGGTTAATTACCGCTGGGGTTTCCCTTTCAAGCTACAGGTCCCACACAAAGGCACCACCTACATGGTCACCACGATCTTGGAAGGGAAAGACCTTTTTGTGAAGCTTGTTCCTATGGATGCTGCAGATCACCCAAGAATGCCATCCACACTGTGCCCGTCTGCTATATGGGCTACACCATCTCCCAGGAGGGATCGCTGCAACCAACACTAGGCCCCATTGGGCCTACACGGGCTGGTATAGTTACTATTTTGCTTGCATGTACAGTAACCTTAAATCAGTCTCCACCCCAGGTGGAATTTCTTTTGCGCCCGTTCCCTACTCCAATCAAGTTGGATCAATCACTTGGACACTGTCTGATTTCTGGATCAGTCTCCCCCCAGTTTCTTCGGGACCGGATCAACTGCAGTCATCTGACTGCTAAGACAGGCTTTGCAACTTGATTGGAGTTTTGGGCCATTTGGTCCATGTTATGATGTTTCTTTTGGTCAGGATGAATGTTTCTCCCCTGACTCCCATGGCTAAAAAGCTGCTATTTGCAGACATGACTGACACTTACAAGAGTTTGCGGCCGTTGCTGCTTGTCTTTTTTTTTCTTCTTTTATTCTCCTTATTATACCACCTTTGAGTCCAGGACACGAGGAGCCACTATTTTTATAAGGAATACAATAATGTTTGATGTACAACACACTTATAGGGACCCAGATAGTCCCTTTGTGATAGTTAAAGGGAACATTCAGGGAAAAAGCATCACCATTGCCCCAGTGTATGCACCTAATGACTTTCAGGCTTCCTTTTTTTAAAATTTTTCAAATGCTGGAAAAAGAGTGCGCATGCGCGGGACTTCCGGATCATCACGCTAGGCGGGAGCTCCGCACCGCTCCGGCCCTCCAGTGCACCGTACATCAGCTACTGCTAGCGGATCCCCTCAGAAAGACTGGCTCTGCTACCCTGATAGTACCGGGCACCAGTCTGAATGTCCGGAGCCCCCAAAAAAGGACGTAAACCGGCAATTGAACTTTGGCCTGGCTTCCCCTGTGCCTTCCAAGATGGCGGCCACAGCTCCTCCATGCGGGGACACTGAGATCCATCAAGGCCCAGCGAATCCTCTGGCCCTATCTATGCCTGCCTCTATAACTGTGAGTAACTTCCAGGGAGCCCAGGGCTTTATGACAAAGTATAAAAAATAATTCTGTGCTGCCCGAAAGAGTAAGCAGCTAACACGGCCAGTAGGATATGTGCATAAATCAGAAAACTAAATAAGTTTAGCGCTAATAAGAGAAGTGAAATAACCACATAATATGTACAATGAAGACCATTACATCATCAGATTGGCGAACAATAATAGAAAACAAAAAAAAGAAACAACAAAGGTAAACTAATTATAGTCCTCTGTAAGTATGTGACTTCATACAAAGTGAAGGAATTAAAGTCCTCTAGTATGTGACTTATCAATGTGCATGTGACTTCTGGAATAAGAAGAACACCACCACCGACAATAGGGGGGCTTACCAGAACGTTTGAACCCAAAGAAACGTACGTTCAATTGGGTCAAACAAGCTTGAATGGTAAACAGCTGGTAGGATTCTGGAGAAGTTTAGAGAAGATCATGGGATGATCGGTGAACTGGTATGTCCCTCAGGGGTGATGCCCAGAATAGTGGTTATTCTTAGAGGGCTGTATTTAGGTTGAGCCAGAAGGGCGGTAATACCCAGTCCTAAGTATTGCTGAAAAGTTTGAAATGTAATTTTATTTGTGGTACATTTCCAGATGCAGTAAGATTGGTCTGCACAATGGACTTAGTGGGTAGTAGCACCTGTACATCCTGTCATGTGCATTTCATCTTCCTGGACCTCACATATTCACCGGGACAGCAAGTCGGGGCAAACCTCAATGGAAACCACAGTTATCATTTAACATCTGACAAATTTTTTTTAACCATTCCTCATCTTCACCTTGATATTCCTTTTTAAAGTTTGATTTTTTATTTAGAGATGTCTTGACGTTCTCTCACAGAAGATGATTAAGTATAGATGGGCCTTCCCCTTCCGCCTACAATTCCACTACAGAGAAAAATCCTACAGATTCTTGAATTTCCAATCTGGCGAGCACATGCTTCTCCAACTCGGGCTCATCTCTCAGGGACTGTCTCCTCACCATTCAGAAAACCAACTGAACTCCTCCAAGTGGCCTCCACCAAACAGTCCCCTTACCCCATTGTGGGTGAAACAGCAACCAAAGAGACAGCGTGAATCCATGCCCCCAAGATGATCACTGATTACGACTGACCCCTTGGGCCATGTCCATACCCTTCCCCTCTCAACAGGAACCTTTGATTCTCCTACACACACCTGGTCTCTTCAGAGATTCACTGGACCTACTCTCCCCAATCAACCACAGTCATGTCCGCTACATTACCCTAAGGCACTTTCTTTTGCTTCTCCCTTCCTTACATGAAAACTGCAGAACTTCATCCCTGTAATGGATGAAGACGCTTTGACTCGGGACATTTCCAAACTCATAAATGCTTTACCCTACCCCACCACCCTTCTCCTCAGTCCCCTTTCCCTTTCCCTCCCCATCACCTCCCTCCCCCTCCCTACCCTCTTCCCTCATCTTGATCCCCCATCATATTGCTGCATTGTTAAGCGAAATGCCGGTCTTTTCCCTTACTGGTTTTACTGGTTTCGTTTATTTCAGTTTACAGTTTTTATCTCAACCTATGGGATATTGGTTTACTTCCATCAGCTGTTATTTCTATGAGTTTAATTAGTTTAATTCTGTATGGGGATCTCCCCCACATTAGTTTTTCAAGGTGCCCTGCAGCCAGAGTGGGGCCGAATGCCACTCCACCTGTTGCGGCCTAGAGGAGTTTTGATCCCATGGTGACAAAAGGCTTGCAGCCCTATTTAAGGCTGCCCTTTTACTGAACCCCTCATATTTTAGGGTTTCCGCGCAGGTCCTGGCCACCCAGTCCTGCACCCAAAGGGTCCAGGATATCTTGTATGCTGGACTCAACCTCTCTCACTTTCTTCTTTTCTCTTTTCTCTTCCTGGACTGTCCTTACTTCCTCTGCCCTTCTTTCTTCCCCCCCAGGTGCCTTCAAGGAGAACTGGTCGTGTCTTGTATTCTGGGTCCCAAAGCTTAAATATTACTCACCAGATGGATGGATCTACTCCTCTGGACCGGGTAAGAAACAGTTTCATGTATGCGTCTTCTCCCCCTCAAGTCCATGGCTGACGAACCTCCCACACAGACATTCCTCAGAATAGTGTCCCACAATGCACAAGGCCTAAATTCCCTGGTAAAAATGTGTAAGGCCTTCCATAATTACCACTCGAAGGTATTTGATGTCATTCTCATTCAGGAGACTTATTTCCCGAAGAGCTTTAATCCATCCTTTATACACCGTAATTACCCCACTTTCTTTCTAGCCAACGCGGATGATAAAAAAAGAGGAGTAGCCGTCCTCATATCCAAACGCACACCCTTTAATCTCTCCCAAACTATTAGGGACAGTGAAGGAAGGTACATATTAGTAAAAGGGCATATAAATGGAACACTATTCTCCATCATTTCATATTATGCCCCTAATAACGACCAGGCCTCCTTTTTCTCTTCCATGCTAACTTTTCTCTCTCCTCACCTGGAGGGCAAATCATGGGAGGAGACTCTAATGTGGCTTTTGATCACATACTTGACAAATCAACACGAAGCAACTCCAAACTCAAACGACCCCCCAAACAGAGCCTCCGTATTGCTCGGCTCTTACACTCACTAGGAATGATAGACACATGGAGGGAATTACATCCCAATTCTAGAGACTATACTCACTTTTCAGCTCCCCATAAAACTTATGCTCATATAGATCACATCTTTCTACATACCTTTGACTTACAATTAGCATCTCAGGCATCCATAAGCGAAGTCCCCTGGTCAGATCACTCCTTAGTTTCAATTAAACTCTCTGGCTTCCTAAACCAAGCGAGCCTCCCACAATGGCGCCTTAATGAGGCTCTCCTTACTAACCCGGTACACTGCACTATGATCGAAAGAGACGTTACGAAATACTTCCGCATTAATGATACACCAGATATCTCCCCAAGCTCATTATGGGGAGCTCATAAGGCAGTGGTAAGGGGTAACCTTATACAATTAGCATCATGCTTAAAACGTGAAAAACAAACAGATATTAAAAACCTACAAAAGAATTTCCAATCTATATGTAAACTTTACAAACAACACCCCACACCCTCCTCTCTAGCTAAATTAGATGCAGCTCGGATTGAACTAAACACAGCACTCACTTCTAGTGCAGAAAAACATTTAAGATGGGTGAGTGGTAGATTCTATCTCAATTCTGACAAATTTGGACCCCATCTTGCCTCAAAACTCTCACCTAAACATAGCATTCAAGCCCTGCCCAAAATTAAATCAATGTCTGGTTCCCTAACCCAAAACCCCAAACTAATACTGGAAGCATTCCACTCGTTCTATTCAAACCTATACTCAAACAACAACCCCAACAATACTCACGCACTCAATACTTTCCTGGACAATGCCCCAAAATCTGCGACTCACATCGCTCTTTAATGGAAGCCCCTATCTCTGTAGAGGAAGTCAAAGAGGTCATAAAAGACATTAAAAGAGGTTCGGCCCCTGGCCCAGATGGTTTTTCGACACCGTACTATAAGACATTTGGCGAAGTGTTGTCTCCTTATCTGGTCCGATTCTTCAACGTCCTCAACAAGGACTCACCCTTAGATGCAGCAGCTAATTTAGCCTACATCTCGGTCATCCCCAAACTGGGAAAAGACCAGAGCCAAGTAAGCAATTATAGACCTATATCTCTAATGAACAAAGACCTAAAAATTATGACGAAAATTCTTTCCAACAGAGTAGGTTCCTTTATAGGGTCTTATGTTCATAAAGACCAAGTAGGGTTCATACCAGGGAGACAGGGCCCAGACCAGATAAGGAGGGCGGTGGACATGATTTCCCTGCTGAAATTGAACTGGGACGGCAATCCAGCTCAGGAAGGCTATCTTTTATCCATAGATCTTCAAAAGGCCTTTGATACTGTCACTTGGCCATATTTATTTGGCACTTTAGAGAGGTGGGGGTTTGGCTCACACTTCATCAATCTCCTAGTAGCCCTCTATTCCCAGCCCAAGGCCCAGATCAGAATCCAAGGACACCTCTCAGATCCCTTCCCCATAACCAAAGGAACGAGACAGGGATGTCCACTATCCCCCCTCCTTTTTGCCATAGGTATAGAGACTTTGGCTATTGCTATAAGAAACCACCCAGACATTCATGGTGTCAAACGTGGACAGTCAATGCATAAATGCACTCTTTTTGTGGACGACGTCCTCCTCCATCACATCTCCTCTCATCTCCACTCCTAACGTCCTATCACTCCTTAAAAATTTCGGACAGATCTCGGGCCTCCTAGTTAATATGGCTAAATTTATTGCCATCAATATTTCTACCCCCCTGCCCTTAGTAGATAGTTTAAGAGAGCATTTCCCCTTTATCTGGAGTTTGACCTCCATTCCATACCTAGGCATCCATTTAACCCCCCACATAGACCAATTATACAAATATAACTACCCACCCATGTTCAGAAAGCTCAAGTCTGATCATGAACAATGGTCATTACATAAATTGTCCTGGCTAGGACGAATAAATGCTGTCAAAATGACCCTCCTCCCATTGATTTTATATCTCTTCCGATCTCTTCCTATTCCTGTCCCCAAATTACATATCCATAATTTACAATCTTCGATCATCCAATTTATCTGAGGTAAATCAAACCACAGGCTTCCTAAAAAGACCCTCTTCAGACACAGGAAAAAAGGGGGCTTAGGACTGCCCAATCTCTAGTGGTACTACCAGGCAGCACATCTTAGCCAAATATCAGCCATTTATTCTAGAGGTCCTAAACCTGAATGGATAGAGATGGAAAGACAAGCTATACCTAACTTTACTATTGACTACCTCCTCTGGCGTCCCCACAAATCTAGGCCCCCAATCCTTTCCCCCTCCCTCTCGCATTCATTCGCACTATGCGACACACTACATAAAGTAAACACTATAACATCCCAGTGGCACCCCCTAGCACACATGTTTAACAACCCCCCTTTCCCACCTGGTATGAATATAAAGGCGTTTCAGTGGTGGCTAGATAAGGGCCTATATCGAATAGGACACTTTTTGAATTCTAATGGCCCCCTCAAAATGATCCACTGCACATCAAAATTAGAAATGCCCCCTTCAGAAAAATTTGGCTTCCACCAGATAAGTCATTTTCTACACTCGATCTCCTCCCAGAATCCACTCCCCCTTACTATCACCCCTTATGAACAGTGGTGTTCCTCAGCCATGGACATGAGAGGGGGAATCTCCTTCATTTACTCAGCATTAGCTGAACCACGGGAGAAAGCAACATACTGTATATGCTGAACTGGGAGCGCAACATCGGATTCAAGTGGGATCTAGACACCTGGCACTCTCATTTAGCTTGTGCTTACAAGGGGATCCTGAAAGTCTCCCTAACTGAAGCAGACCTCAAGATTATTTCCCGATGGTACCTGGTCCCAACTTGCTTAGCTAAATTTTACCCACGGTCCTCTCCCCTATGTTTCAGGGGATGTGGGCATCTGGGTTCCCTCCTCCACATATTTTGGGAGTGCCCCAGAATCAGAGGCTATTGGAACAAAATTTTCAATCTAATCCGCAAAGTCACTGGCAATGCGGTCCCCCAAACCCTGACAATAGCACTATTAAACCAAAAAGTCCCCAAACTTTCTAAATCTGACCAAATTCTAATCCACTATATCCTCATTGGAGCTAAACTTAGGGAATTTCCAGGCCCGAGCTATGCTAAGGTCTCCTTCCATTTAACCAAACAGAAAGTTTCCTGGATCATGTTGCAAGAAAAAATCTCCAACATCATCCTGGATAAAACGGAGAAAATTAAACGAATATGGGAACCATGGGCCAGTTACATTGGCGTGTCTCTTTAATCCCTGCCTCAATCATAATTTGGTTAGGACTATTCACATGGACGCTTTACGTCTCACCCCAGCTCTCCTTGAAGCAGACACCTTCCTCCTCCACCTCTCTTGAACCCCCCTCAATTCTCTTCCTTATTCTATCTCTCTCTATCTTTTTATCTCCATCTCTGTACTCTCTACTCCCACCAGTACATAATAGTGGGTTGAGGGGAGGAGTTTGTAACAAAGATCTCTCTTTCACTTACAAATTGATTGGTTATCCTTCAGAGCAATACACCTTGATTAACCATTTTTGTGTATGCACAGAGATCTTTGGAACAGACCCATGTTTAATTCTGAAGGTAACTCTGCCCCAAGTTTTCAAAGGGAGTCTCTATGTCTTGCCACATCCCCCATGAATGCACCTTGACCTGTTTATCATCCAAAGACCAGAAGCCATTGAAACCCTGACACAGTCTGATCCCATAAGGGGTGTCGGGATGTCAAGGCTGATGGTAGTATATGATTTTTTTTCTCTCTTTTTTAGTGGTCCACGCCCTTATAACATTCATGACTCCCTCAGACCTACCCTTTCTCCTAGCTGCAGAGAAGCCTTAGGGATGTATAATACTTTTAAGTTGTATTTCTTTTTTGGTTTCATGATATTCCCATGCATAATATCATATATCCTTTTGATTCCCCTGATAGGGAAAAGATTTGTTACAATACTTTTAATCTTTTAATAAATTCTTTAAACACAAAAAAATAAAAAAATACTGGAAAAAATACCATTCTACCCATATGCTAATAGGAGGGGACTTTAATCCAGTAGCACACTCAGAACTAGACAGGAGTCGCACGGGGCTGGCTGCCAATGCCTTCCCAAAATCACTGCAATATCAACTGAAAACCCACCAGCTGTTGGACACCTGGAGGTCTCACAACGTGGGGGCCAAGGAATATACTTTTTATTCCCACCTGCACAACAGCTACTCCAGGCTGGACTACATATTTTCCACAGTGGTATTGGCAGCTAACTCCACCTCAGCCAGAATTCACGCATGCCTGTGGTCTGACCACCAAATGGTGTCCTGTGTCTTCTCTCATGTGGGTCTCTCCCGGGATATGGGAGCCTGATGGCTTAATGACTCCATGCTCACAGACCCAATAGCACTTTCCCAGATTGCAGAAGACATCACAGAATACTTTGCCCACATTGATGTCAGAGAGATCTCCCCTGTGTCCCTGTGGGCAGCACACAAGGCCGTGCTCAGGGGACGGCTTTTGCGGCTCGCCTCGGTGCGCAAACGCCAGAAGCTCGTGGATATTACCTCACTCACTGCAGACCTAGACAAGCTTTATCACCAACATGTTCAAACCCCTACGCAAGAGTTGCTCAACCAGATCAATCAGAAAAGGAGAGCTCTGGATACTCTCCTGTTGAAGCAAACTGAACAACCAAGGCTCACTTCCTGCTGTATAGTAATTTGGCTTCAAACATGTTCACGAGGAAGTTGAAACAATCCTTACAATCCACACATACATATAAGCTGAGGGACTCTAAAGGGAACCTCACCTCTCACCCAAAGGAGGTATTACAAATGTTCTCCACATATTATCAAACCCTACTGGCTGACCCTCAAGCCCCCAAAGCACCCTTATCCCAATCCTGGTTAGATGTAATTTCCCTACCTAAGATTAGCGAGGACCAGTTGCAATCCCTGAATGCACCCTGTACAGAAGAGGAGGTAGCCACAATAATTTCCACATTGAAGCCCTCCAAGGCCCCAGGCCTGGACGGCTTTACAGCCCTCTATTATAAAAAATTTTCTGGTCTATTAACCCCAAAATTGACAAAACTTTTTAATCGGGTTTTAGCTGGGGATTCATTCCTTACTGATATTTTTTTTTTTAACCACTTGTGGACCACCTGCAATGTACTGCGGATGGGTGGCCCTTGCAGGCAAAGCGACATACTCGTATATCTTTTTTTTTTTTTCAATAAGTGTTTATTACAATTTTTCAGATATACATAAAGTCACAGTTATTGGGTATACATTGAAACAGAAGCTGTTAATACAATCAATAAGTCATACAAACGATAAATAAAGCAGAAATGAAAGAACAAGTTCAAAATATGGCCAACTGAGCCTCTTACTAGGTCACTTCTGTATTAGTGATGTAGGTGAAGTTTCGACCCAGTAAAGTATTCCTATGGTAAAGTGGGAATACCCTAATTAACAAGTGTATAAACTAAGGATCATTAAGCATCTCCATGTGACGGAGAAGGGGTTGGTGTGGGGGTAGGGGTCCAATCGGGGTAATGTTATGTACCGATCAAAGCCACTCTTAAACCCATTCACCCCTAAAGGGTTCTAACTGTGAATGGGTGGGCCATGTGTAGTAATGTGTGTGGCCCTACTGATATATTTACCTATATTTGTCCTTAAAAATGATTTGAAAATATTTAGTCGCTTATTAGCAGATGGCCTGGCATCTCAAATCACAACATTAATATCCCCTGACCTAGTGGGCTTTATTCCCACTAGACAAATAACTGATACCATACGCCTGACCTCAAACATTATACAAGATGCTGAGTTGCACTCGCGCAGGGTTTTGATGTTGAGCTTAGACATTAACAAGACCTTTGATAGTGTCCTCTGGCCTTATTTAGACACTATCTTATCCAAATTTGGGATCCAGGGAGAATTTGTGAGTGGTTTTCGGGCTCTGTATCACCAACCTCGAACCCAAATTAAACTTCCGGGCTGTTCATCTGAATACTTTTCCCTGGGGACGAGTACTAGACAGGGCTGCCCTCTATCCCCTCTTTTATTTGCCCTTGCAATTGAACCCCCATCCTGGCATATCAAAAGCAACCCCAACATTAAAGGATATTCTAGCAACAATCAGGAATTTTAATTGAGTTTCTATGCGGACGACGTCCTTCTTTTCCTAACTGACCCCTTAATCTCATTGCCTAATCTACTCACAGCCTTGGACACCTTTAGCCATATATCGGGACTGGGCGTGAACCCCTCTAAATGCGTAGCTATGCCTATCAACATACCACACTCCTTGGTGACATCCCTCAGGAACAGTTTTGAGTTCTCCTGGAACATGGATTCTTTACAATACTTGGGAATTCATCTATCACCATCTCTTAAACAAATATACACGCAAAATTACCCTCAGGCTTTCTCCAACAAATAAAAAACTGCTCTCCCAATGGTCCCTATATCACATCTCCTTTTTAGGTCAAATACAGGCGAAATGTTGGTCCTCCCAAAATTATTATTCTTCTTTTGAGCCTTGCCACTGTATGTGTCCAGATCCACTATACAAGCCACACAAGCAGATCTACTCAAATTTATCTGGCAGGGTAAACAACCATGCATGGGTAAATCACTGATGTATAGGTCCCAAAACAAAGGGGGCCTGGGTTGCCAAACTTATGGAAATATTACCTAGCAGCTAGGCTAATACAACTATCTCAATGGCATACATCTCTGTCTAGCATACCGTGGTTGCTGTTTGAGGGGGGGTTCAATTTAACAATATATCCTACCATGCCTTTTGTGGACTGATGCAGTAAACTAGAGAATTATTACCCAGCTCAATGGTATCATAGGGCATTCCCTCTACCTCTGAACCCTGTATAAGGAAAAGTTCGGGCTTCTCTCTAAACCCTCCCGATTGACATCCTTTTTGGGTGACCCCAACTTCCCTATGGCTTTTCATGCAGAGATGGACTTTGCACACTGGTCCTCACAGGGACTGGTGACACTGCATTCATTGCTACAGGGCACCAAGTTTTGTTCTTTTGAACATTTGCACCAAAATTACTCCATATCTAACTTACATTTCTACAAATACCTTCAGATCCGCCACTTCTTCCAAAAGGCCATCATCCAGATAAGGGATGAGGCCTGAACATGCTTCGAAAATTTGTGCCATGAGGGGTCCAGGGATAGATGAACGATTTCCACCCTATATATGCACCTTAACAATCAACGCACAGAAGCTAAATCCCAAGCGATGCTAGGATGGGAATCCGAGGTGGGCCAGGAGTTTTCAGCTGAAGACTGGCTAGATATGGTTACTAATATGCATAAATGTATCTGCTCAGTGGCCATTAAGGAAACTGTGGTAAAACTGCACACCAGATGGTATTACACACCTGTTTTAACTCATAGAATGTTCCCTGCCATCCCAGACAAATGTTTCAGGGACTGTGAAGAGAGGGGCACTCTTCTTTATACTTTTTGGAGCTGTAAGGTCCTGGGCTCTCTATGGCAGCAGACAGCTACGAAAGTAACCAAATAACAGGATCTAGCATCACCTTGACATACCAAATGTGTATTTTGTTTGCAGACCTCCCAAAGGTTCCACCCCATGAGCAAAAATTGGTCCACATGCTGTTTAGTGCTATACAATGGGCAATAGCCCTGAACTGGTGAAAATCTTCAGTTCCATGGTCCCAGGTGCTTCTCCGCATGGAATGGATAAAACTGATGGAATGCATACACCACACTCTCATGGAGTCTATGAGAATCTTTGAGCATAAGTGGGGCCCCTGGCCTGCATCTTAGCTGGCTCGGGGGAAGGTTTTGCCTCCTCGGTACCAGAAAGCACAAATAGCTCTAACAGAGGAATTTGATATATGCTTTGACTCTTTGAAGATCAACACCAATAGTGACTTGAATATATGTGAACTCTGATAGATTGTTAAGATGAGTTATACATGCAGTATTTTTCTTCCAAAGCCTTGTGCACAAGTGGCAGTTTTTATTTTATTTTTTTTGTTTTGTATTAAGTTAGTCTATACACTTTCAAGAACTTGAGCATTGTGAGTGATACTTACACTTCATATAGATTTCAGCACTCTAGACAAAGAATTGATTGGATGTACATTGATTCTAGCTTTATATAACACTCCTGATGCTGATTAATGTTCACTTTATATTTTATTCATGTAACTGTCTTTATTTATTCAATAAAAACATTTGTAAACAAACAAAATGAGACAATACAGCTACAAGTTGTGATGATAGGGGACAGGATTTGTTCATTTTTTTAATTAAAGCAAAAATGGGGTAATATGCCACTAGATAAATGGAGACATGCACAAATACAACACTTTGCACAGATGTTCCCACAGCCATCACGTGGAAAAGATGTCCAGTACAGCATTTCAAAAATATCTAGGGCACTAGTGAAAGAAACAGAACCCAAGTTCCTGCCCTATCTTGCAAATGGGAGCAAGACTTGGGGGTAGGATTACATGAGCACCAGAAGAGGAGAATACTAAAACCAGTGTGTTTTTCGTCAAAGGAGGCTAAGATGACAAACTCTTTGCTAGATGGTGGAGCTTCGGGTGGATGTATCCCCTCTCGCTGGAAACCTTTGAGCATCTGTGGTAGGAATGTACTAGGATACAGGCCTTCTGGAGGGAGATCATTGAGTTTATCCAGGAAAAAACAGGGGGGCATATGCAGGTTGAACCCTGGAGATGTATATTCCATAAAACAGACAAATCTATAGCACAATATAGGATATCTCTTATACCACACCTATAACGCAGCTAAAGGCTTGATTCCCAGGTACTGGTAAACACAAAAAACCCCAAGTGTGAAGAAATGGATAGTAAAAAAATGATCAGATATGTTCCATTGAAGAGACAATATATGCAGGGAAGGATTAACTAGAAATAGACATAATGAGACCTGGGGCAAAGAAGAATGAGAACAATGAGAACTGGCTATTTGGGAAAGACTAAAAAGGGAAAAGGCGGGTGCCAAGAAAGAAGAGGGGGAGGGGGTGGGCGGGGATTTTGCTTTTTTGGGGGGAATGGGAGGGAAAGGGGGAGGTAAAGACTATACTGGGAGGTATATGAAGTGATGTTTTTATTGTGTTTTATATTGAATAAAGCTTTGATGTAATCCCTAAGAAAAGGAATTAAAAAAAAAGTGCCAGATGCACCCCAAAATTTCTGTCCCATTTCGCTCTTGAATAATGACCTAAAGTTATATGCTAAATGAATTGCACTTCTATTGGTGGATTTCCTGCCTCTCATTATTCATCCAAACCAATCTGGATTCACAAAGGGACAGACGGTGGATGCTACCTGTCGCTTGGTAAATATAATTCATCTAGCTCAAACAAGAAAAATGCCTCCTCTGATTCTAGCCTTGGATGCAGAGAAGGTGTTTGATTCATTGGAACTATCTGTCTCAGGTTTTGAGTGCCTTTGGATTTCAAGGTTCGATATATTCAGCTATTATGGCTCTTTATACCAAGCCTTCCGCACAGGTGTATACATCTGGTGCACTATCCACCCCTTTTTCATCACTAATAGCACTCACCAAGGATGTCCGCTCCCCTCACTTATCTTTAATTTATTAATGGAACCGTTAGCAACTTACATTCACCCACACCCCCAAATCTCTGGTTTCTTAATGCAACACAGAATGCATACTATTAGTCTATTTGCTGATGACATTATTTTAATATTAACTGATGTGGAAATTTCATTGCCCTCGGTACAATCAGCCTTACAATTGTTTAACCAAGTTTCATATTACAAAGTTAATGACATCAAATCGCACATATTGGACTTTGGGGTCTCCTTGGCTTTGAAGGAGAAACTTATGTCCGAATTCCCATATATCTAGAAACAAGATGGAATTAACTACTTAGGCATTACTTTAACACCTATAGTGGGGAACCTAGTTTCATTCAACTATCTGCCATTCATATCCAAACCTCAATCCAAATTACACTACTTAGCAAAAGTAAAACTTCCATGGTCAGTTTGCTTGGCTACATTTAGGGTTGAAAATATATTTATTGGTAGTTCAACAGAAAATACATGGATAAACGTATAAAGTTACAGTCCGGAGACAGTCACAAGTAAACATGTGTGATGATTCAGCCAAATGGCCTACAGCTTAACTCTTATTGTTATGGAGTATAATATTAACATCAACATCCGTTACTTGGTGCAAGGAGTGATTCTGGCAAGAAGAGCCTCGTCGTTCATAATAAGATTGTATGCATACATTTTAAAGATTAGTATTAAAAAAGGGAAGAAGGGGGGGATCCAATGTTGGGTGTGAATTGGGGAAGAAAGGGAAGAAAAGGAGGAGAGAGGAAGGAAGAAGAAACAGAGGAAAAGTAAGTAAGAGGAAGTCGTAGATGAGCGTAAGAGCTGCTGAGGAGACATTCAAAGAGAGGAGTAACTAGGGGACAGTGGGGGGGACCCTTAGGTACATGCCCTGCCCATCCCATTGTTAGGTTACATGCTAGGATGATCATGTCGGGGTCAACAGCCTGTTGGCGAGAATATCGGAGGCAGAGAAGCGGAGCCAGATAGACCACAGCATCTTGTACTTATCAAAGGTGTTGTTGTCAAGGGCCAGCATCTCCTCCATTCACATGGTGTCATTCATAATCGAGACCCATTGTGACAAGGGAGGAGTGGTGGATGTCTTCCAAAATAAAGGGATGAGCTGTCTAGCTGAGGACATAAAGAAATGGAGGAGGTTCCATTTCTGTGATGTTATTGACCCCGGGAGTATAGAGAGAAGGGCAATCTTAGGGGAAGGTGTCAGCGTTTCATTATAAATTTTATTATAGCATTCAAATACCTGAATCCAGAAGGGCCGGATCCTCTCGCATTCCCACCAGACATGTAGGTAGGTCCCTGTAGAGGTAGAACATCGCCAGCAGGATGCCTAGGTAGATAGGAAAATTTTGTGTAATGTGGAGGGGTCCCTGTACCATCTTGACAGAATCTTGTAGTTCTTTTCCTGCAAGTAGCAGGATATCATGGATTTATGAGTAAAATGGAACGAGGTCTGCCAATCTGGTCGGGGGATGTCCTCTCCCAAGTCTGCAGACCACATCCTGGTGTAAGGTGGCAGGTCGTAATGTGTAAGAGCTTGTAAGAGACAATATATGGTCGAGAGAAGGTGTCTGGGTGTTTCAGAGAGGGAGCACAGCTGTTCAAATTCTGTATAGGAGCGGTGGATTTGGGAGGAAGAATGTAAGTGTTTTATGAATATGGATAAGTGGAGGGTGGTGAGCCAATCGTGGGATCCTGTCGGTGTGATAGGTGTCCCTTGTAATGGGTGTACAAAGGAGTGCTCTTGGGGCCAATCAGGCCTTTTAAAGGGACCCAATGTTGTCGTTCCTATACCCTGGGGGAAAGCGGGGTTGTGAAACAAGGAAGATAGCGGGGAGGGGTTGGAGGACAGAGTGGAGCACAAACCCCTATTATACCAAAATCTAAGAGAGACAAGCGTTAGCGGTGAGGGAGGGGGCATACGGGTGAGATTGGTTTTGTACCCTCATAGCAGTGCCTGGAGGTCTACGGGTGCTAAGCCCTGTTCTATGGTGACAGAAGGGACGGGGAACCACTCCAGGATGCATGCCATGTGGGTGGCTTTGTAATAAGTCTTGTAGTCAGGCAGGCCCGCCTCACCCTGTAGCTTCGGGAGGGTGAGCAAATTGTATTTCACCCTAAGCAAACCCCCAGTTCCACATAAATCTAATAGGGAGTGAGCGTAGGGATGTAAAGAAGGATTTGGGGACTATAATGGGAATCGTTTGGAAGAGGTATAGAAGTTTGGGCAGGGTGTCCATCTTGAGGGTATTGATCCACCCAAACCACGGTAAGGGAGAATCACCCCACTCCTCCAAGTCCTTCCATATGCGGGAGAGCAAGGGAACATAATTTAAAGAGAATAGGTTGGAAATGTTAGAGGGGGTAATGACCCCTAGGTAAGATACTCCCTTCGTCTGCCACTGTAAAGAAAAGTTTGACCGAAGTAAGGACATTGTGGAGGTGGGGAGAGAGATATTGAGGGCTTTAGTTTTGGATATGTTAAGTTTGAATTACCAAAGGAGCCAAATCGACGGGATTCTAGGAAAAGGGACAGTAAGGAGGTATGGGGGTGTTGTATATAAACCAGGAGGTCATTGGCATATAAGGACAGTTTATAATAGGAGGAGGGTGTTTGGATACCTTGGATGGAGGCGTTTTGCCTAATGGCACAGGCTAGGTGTTCTATAACGATGACAAATAGAAGGGGGGAGAGGGGACAGCCTTGCCGAGTGCCATTGGTGATGCTGAATGGCTCAAAGGCAGTGCCGTTTAGCAAGACCGAGGCAGAAGGTTGGGAGTATAGGGACATCACCTTAGAGATAAAAGTTGTTCCTAAGCCCAACTGTTCTAATGAGAGTCGGAGGAATCTCCAGTTGACTCTATCGAACGCTTCTATTGAAACGCTTTTTTAGCATTGAAGGAGAGGAGGCAGGCTTTCAGGTCTTTGCGTTGGATGAAGAAGATGAGGTGAATAGTTTTGGTGGTATTGTCCCTTGCCTTGCGACCTGGGACAAATCCCACTTGGTCATTATGGATGACCCCTGGGAGTAGGAGGGATAAGCGGTTGGCCAATACCTTTGCGAACAGTTTAAGGTATATGTTGAGCAGAGATATTAGCAGATAGCTGCTACATCGGGATGGGTCTTTGCCTGGCTTGGGTATTATGGAGATATTAGCGGACAATAAATCTTTAGGTGGTGGGTGGGAATCGTCTATGGCATTGAAATCCTTAGTCATAAGTGGAGCTAATTGAGGGGCAAAAGTTTTGTAAAAATGGGGGGGTGTACCCATCTGGGCCAGGACATTTGCCTATCTTCAGGTCTTTGATGGCGCCTAGAAATTTGGGCGCGACCAAAGGTTTGTCGAGCTCTACAGCGTCTAGTGTGTTGATAGTGGGTAGCGCCGTTTCCATAATGTAGTCTCGCATTTTGTCACCCGAGGAGGTGGTACGTGTGTTTAGGTTTGTAGGCAGTAGGTTATAGAGTTAGGAGTAGTATTCTCGAAAGGCAGAGGAGATGCCTTTCATGTTGAACATCTTATTTTGATTGGGATGGGTGATAAAGGGAATGGAGTATCAGGGTGGCCTAGGATGGAGGACCCATGCCAGGTGTTTGTCGCATTTGTTGGCTAAGGAGTAGTGGTAATTGCGTGTCCTGTCTTGAGCGATCAAGGAATGTGAGTCTAATAGTTAGAGTAGGTCTCTACGAGCATTCGATAATCGGGCAAAAATGGCACGGTCTAAGTCTCGTTTGTGGAGAGATTTGAGTTCTGCTATAGTGGAGAGGAGACGGCGGATATCATCCATTCGTATCTGTTTGAGGCGGGAGCCGTGTTGTATAAGTACGCCCTGAACCACGCATTTCAGGGCCTCCCATTGAATGAGAGGGAAGGTAGTGTCGGAGGAGTGGTCGAATATAAAGTCCCTAATGATTTTGGAGATGTCCACTACACAGACGGAGTCCCGTAGTAGATTGTCATTGAGCCTCCATTGTGTACCTTTACGAGATGCTGAGGGGCGTGCTAGGGTCAAATAGACCGGGGAGTGGTTGGACCAGAGTAGGTGACTCAGGGATGCCTGGATGGGGGTATCTAGTAGGGATTGCGATATTAGAAAGTGGTCGAGTCTTCTGTAGGAGTTGTGCGCTGCTGAATAATGGCCTCTCTGTGGGATGCTGGACACGCCAAACATCCACCAGGTGGGAAGAGTGTAGTAGGGCTTTGATGCATGTCAGTGTACAGAATGGAAAAGAGGACTTACCCAAAGATGTGTCTGCAGACGGGGACATGGCGATGTTGAGATCTCCACCGATGATAAAGCAGGGACCCCCAAATGAGGATAGTCTGGTGAGAACAGATGAGAGGAACCAAACCTGATCCACGTTAGGTACATATGTTGGCCACTGTGAAGAGAAAATTGTTTAGTTTCAGTTTGAGAAAAATGAAGTGACCAGCTACATCAACAAGGGAGTCTAGAACCTCAGGATTTAAAGATTTATGGAAGGTGATGGATGTCCCCTTAGAATTGGCCTGGGGGTTAGTACCATTGTGAATAGTACCTGTTGCATAGGGCGGATACAGAGTTCGTACAGAAGTGTGTTTCCTGTAGTAATAAAATATCTGAGCGCATTTTATCAAAATGATAGAGAATCTGGCTCAACTTCCCCGGTGTGTTAAACCCCCTGCAGTTGAAAGATGCTAAAGCAATCGGGCAAATAGTAGCCATGGTATAGTCAGGTGTGTGGGGAGGGGGGAAGAGTTAAACATGTCAGGTGTCTCATTGGTCAGCAGCTCTTGGAGGGGAAAGCAAGGCCAAGGGAGGCCCAGAGAGGGAGAGAGAAAAGATGCAGGGGGGTTAAAGGAAGGAAAGGGGGAAAGTAGACAAAAATCAATAGGACCAGGTTAATATAGAAGCAATTGGTTTGGTCGTGGTCGTCGTCCCCATATCCGAGAATAGTAAACAGGAGTAACAAGAAAGATTCACTCTGGATCATATCAAATTTAAAAAATTTGAACATGAAAAAAAAGACCACTAGGTGGCTCCAAAGAACTACAAGTAAGGGACAGAAAGACCTTACAGCATGGCAAACAGCAGTATACCACTGTGTCCATAATGGCACTGGAAAATAAAAACCCCTTAAGGAAAGTACCTTTACAGAAAGGTATGTAATATGTCTTAGGGTGAACATAGTATAAAAGTCATAGGTGAGAGGCAGCAGCAAAACAGAAACATGCACATTGAAGCTGTAGAAAAATAATACATGTTAACACATATTAAGAAGACCATGGCATGAGCTAAGTAACTTGTGCAACCTGGAAAGAAGTAATGGGGATAACATGAGTAAAACAATTACAATAGTCCAGGGCTTAGGGTGAGTGAACTGTGAGAAAAAACAGTAAGAGGATGAGGAAGTTCAAAATAAGCCTCAAAAACTGTAGTAGTAACATACAGAGGGGGCATACTGTAGTGGAATCATGTCTGTGTTAGCCCTGTGTTGTCACAGGGGCAGTCCCTGTGAAGGCAAAGAAAGAAAAACATCAAATTTGAGCAGGTCGGATTTAATCGTTGGGGTCCCGTTGAGGCAAGGGCTTGGAATTGCATTTGCAACCTTGCTTCTGTCATTGTGGGGCAAAGGGGAGGCCAGGGGTAGTTGGTGTGAATGGCCAATCCGGGATAGACACCTGTGGGAGCTCCAGCGTGCTGAGGAAGGACGGTAGGTCTCCTAATGTATGGAAGATGGCGGTTTTGCCCTCATGGTGTACCCGGAGGTGGAAGGGGAATCATGATTGATATTTCATCTGCTTAGATTGCAAGAGCTGTGTAAGTGGCTTCAGTGCTTTCCTCATCGCCAGTGTCTGACGGTATAGATCTGAGAGAAGCATCACGGGGGTGTCGTTAAAGAGTAAAGTGTTCTGCAAGCTAGCAGCTCTCATGATGTCTTCCTTGATCCTATAGAAATGGACCCGGCACAGGGTGTCTTGCACAAAGGAGGGATCTGGGGTTCTGTGGGCCTGAGGTCCTGTGTACACAGTCTAGCTCAATGGGGTCATTCTTGGAGCGCTGTAGCAATTGATTAAACATGGCCGTCACAGCCGCAGACAAGTTTTTGGGGTCTACAGACTCTGGAATCCCGCGTATGCGGATATTATTACGACGATTATGATTCTCAGTGTCGTCCTGTTGATATGCGAGCTGCTGCAGCATGACAGTGTGGGTGTTAAGGATTTTATCATGTGCCTGTACTGTGTTGCTAAGGCTGTCTGTGGTAGTGTCTACATCCTCAAAGCGGGCACCCATGTCCTTCTTGAGGTCAGAGATTCTTTCTTGTATGCTTTTTCAATCCTATGGACACAGTGCTCAAAGTCTGCTTTAGTGGGTGGGGATCTGATACAGCTGTGCAGGGACCAGATCTGTGACTCCATGTCCCAGCCTTCACCTGAGCCCAGGGAGGCATTAGAGTGGCTTTTGGTGAGCATGAAGTCAGAGTCCTCAGGGAGGGGGCAACGGCTGTGAGAGCTCACCTGTGAATGCAGGGATGATTCGGAGCTGGCTGGGGATGGTGGTGGCAAGGCAAAAGAGCCCGCTGTGCAGTCGGCAAATTGGCTAAATCCAGGAAAGTGGAAGGAGTGGGTCATGTCTCAATTATAGACTACTATACAGCCACAATATTAACTCAACTGAAGGCATGCTTCCCTACAACCCACCGTAACCTATGGGTAGAATTGGAAAGCTATCAAGTACCAGAAAATGACTTGTATAACTACTTATTAGCCAGTCATTACATATAAAGATATCTCTATGTCTCCGACTATAATGGCTTCAATAGTGGCATGGCACAATCCACTAGATATGCCTTTCATAGACACACAGAAAATGTCTATTCCCCTACCTATCTCTAGTCTGGCATTGGCTTTTCCTGACCTCAATCTTAGCCAATGAACATCCAGAGCAATCCTCGCTGCATATCTTTTAATAGGTCCATCCCTCAAAACTTTCAGATACCTGCAATTGGAATTTGGAATACTCACTCTAGATTCCTATAAATACCTTCAGATTGCTCATCTCCTGAAGAGCAACCCATCCACCTACATTACTCTTCCTTGGCACGTTGCTCTCTACAATAGAACAGAAACAACCACTTTAAAGGAAGCTCACTGATTTACAATGTCCTTAATAACAAAACTACGTTTACTAAATCTTCATCCATCAAGGCATGGGAACACAATCTTGGCGAAACCGACACTCCAGAAAAATGGCAAAAAGCATTGAGTACCACATACACAGTAACCAAAAGTTTATATCTAGGGAATTATCCCAAAAAAGTTTACTTCGCTGGTATCTAACTCCCCATTGTATTTCTAAGTTCTCACTGCAAGTCTTTCCCACTTGCTGGAGAAACTGTGGAGCCACTGTGGAGCCACTCTTTACCACATGCTTTGGTCAAGTCCTTTCCTATCAAGCTTCTGGTCCGGAATTTTTCACCTAATCACACAGATAGTAAAATTACCAATAACCGTAAATCTGGGAATGGCATTATTATCACTAGAGATTGATACGGTGCCTCCAGCCCTTCGAGTGGTTGTAAGTCATATACTACTCGCAGCACACTTAGTATTGGTAAGACATTGGAAAGACTGTAACCCTATGTGTATATACAAATCATAAATATAACATATGTGAACAGTGGGTCAGTTTGTCCTTTGCGGGACAAAATCAGTATGAAAACAACACTAAGTGATACAAAATAGACATATGAAAATGACTACAATAAATGGGTAGTATAAATCCGTATTATAAACACGAATATTGGGTATATAGAAACGTATAAATGTAATAAATCAAATAATATAGTCCATTTAGTGTTTAGGTCAATAATGACTAGTGGAACCGAAAACCACCACCAAAAGTTTATAAGGATAAAAATGAAAAATAAAAAATATAAAAAAATGAAAAAAATATTAAAATAAAAATTTAAAAATTCCCAGGGTTTCCTCCTAAGCGAAGTGGTTCACTTCTAGTAGATGGATAGATAGATCACAGATGGGTGGAAGGTCTAGATAGGTGGCAGGACCAACACAGAAGCATCTAAGGAGGCTTACCGGAATCAGGTGACCTGAGAAGACTTACGTCTCACAAGTCTGAGAAAGCTTAATGACCACCAGGTCTGGCGGGGTGAATCGTCAGATGATCCTCGGCTTCCAAAGAAAGGGGGGGAGAGGGGGTTTCACCACAGCTTCAAACGTCCCCAAGACACTCCAACAGGCCCAATGGATAATTCAAATATCATGCGAGAAAGAAAGCTCACATGGCATAATAACGTTTTTTAAAAAAACATCAATTTATTAAAATAGCAAAATGAACACTCACATGATAGGAGATCAGAAATGGGTCATATAAAATCGTTCGCGGTAATAGTGAGGGGTCCACCCGACATGTTTCGGCTACCAAGCCTTCATCTGGGGTGTGGAGCCCCCCCACCTCACCGCTATTTAAACATGAAATGACCCCCACTGGGAGTGTCACTAGACCGGAAGTGACGTAATTGATTCCACTTCCTGGTAATTAGAAATGGTGATAGATTTATTGTATAAATACATAAAATGAAAAAGGGTATTAAGCGGTGTAATACCGCTATATTTACCATGTGGAAATTCAAAAACACATGTTAAAAAATGGCATGACTGCTCGGTCGGCCATTACAGAAACACCCGAGTGCATGCCAAGCCTCGCTCCCAGCACAGCCAGACCGCATTGGCTAGAGCACCGTCCGGCTCCGCCCAATGGATCCAGCATCATGGACGTGCGCGATGACGTCATCCGCATTGCTAATGCGGCGCCAGTGCTCTCCACTTAGGGACCCAAGCCTCTCTCCCACAACGGAAGCTACAACACTTCCGGTAAGGGGAGAAAGGCGCCGATAGGCTAGGGGGGGCCGGGGAAGGTCGTGATGATTTGACAACGCATAATAGGTGTCCGCAAAGGTGGATTGAAACAGCCAATGTTTGGGTCATACAAAAACAACTTGAATAGATGCCAAAACTGATTATAATAATAGCAAGCATCAATCATAACCAAATAATAATTGAAAATGTTAAATGTATTAAATAAAGACTGGAATGACACTGCCAATGAGGGACATGACATAGCATGTTAAATATTAAAATAAACATAACAAAACTTCAACATAAGAAGACATCCTTATTGAAATATTCTCTGCACCACAGATAATGTATATTTTGGAATAATAATATATGATTAAATAATAGTGTACAGAGTTTGATCTAAAATTATATCAATATGTGGATACAGACTGAACATGAATCATGTGAATAATTAAAATAGAATAAAATTAAAAATTGTATTTTATATAAATAAAGGAGAGACCACAAGCTAAATGGCTAAGCTTGATTAATGAAAGAATTGATGTCCCACTCCACGTTAATCCCATGCGGGGAGTGGGACCCCAACTCATAAATCCAATAAGTCTCCAGGCGGGAGACACCCCTAAGGGTCGAACCACCCCGACAAGGGGCAACATATTTGTCGATGATGAGAAACTGCGTGCCCTCAAGGTTTCGGTCATGAAATTCCCTATAGTGGCGAGGCACGGTATGTTTGGTGCTACCTGCTTTAATTAGGTTAATGTGTTTGGATACTCGTGTTGTGAAAGATCTGATGGTCCGCCCTACATACTGCTTACCGCATAGGCAAGTCAGAAGATAGACTACCCCTGTAGTAGCACAAGTGCAAAATTGTTTTATCATGTAGGAACGGCCAGTCACGGTAGAGGAGAAACTATGGCTGGCCCTCCTACCACTGGTTTTAAACTGGCAGACCAAACATTTTCTACAGGGGTAGAAACCAATCAAATTATGAAAGAAGGAAGGTTTAATGGGGGGATTGATGACATTAGGTGCCAACTTATTTTGGAGGGATGGAACGCCTTTGAAAACCACCTTGGAGGTCTTGGGCAACAGAGGGCCCAAAACCTTGTCAGTTTTGAGGACATCCCAATGGTGTTCAAAAATTCTTTTAACGTTTTTATGTTGAATAGAAAAGGACATCAGAAAGGACCATTTGAAGTCCTCATTTATTTGTCAAGGTTTATCCTCTAATAGTGATTGGCGATCAATCAAACAGGCATTATTAATCTCCTTATCTAAATCTGAGGGGTTGTATCCCTTCTCCAGAAACCTATCCTTAAGGGATGCGGCTTGGATCTTGAAGGTGTTAAGGTCAGTAAAGTTCCTACGTAGTCGCAGGAACTGACTTTTAGGGATTGACCTGATCCAAGGCGCATGGTGGCAGCTATCGGTGGGTATATACCCATTCCGATCGGTAGCTTTAAAGTAGGTACTGAATATAAATTGGCTTTCCTTTCTTTCGATAACCAAGTCCAGAAAATGGACTGAGGTGGTGCTCGATTCAAATGACAAAACAATGTTCCTATTGTTATTATTAAGGGTCGCCATAAAATCGACTAGATCGTCTGGACTACCAGTCCACAGGAGGAGGATGTCGTCTATGTACCGAGCCCACAACAGAAGGTGTGGGTTTCTCATGGCATAGACGACATCCTCCTCCCACTTGGCCACAAATAAATTGGCCAGACTGGGAGCGAACTTAGCTCCCATCGCGACCCCCTTATGTTGACGGTAGAATCTACCATCGAACCAGAAGTAATTTTGCTGCGTTGCAAACTCAATTCGTTCGATAATATAGTCCACCTGGGGTGAAGCGAGCGAAGCATCCCTATGAAGAAAACATTTAACCGCATCTATACCCTGACGGTGCGGAATACAGGTGTAAAGGGATGCAACATCCGCAGTTGCCATAATGAGATCACCTGAATAGGAAACATTAGAAAGTGATCTGATGACATCTTTGGTGTCTTTTAGATAAGACGGCATCTTTGATACAGATGGTTGAAGGAAAAAATCTATGTATTTCCCGATTTTGGAAGTGACCGAGTCGATGCCACTGATTATTGGCCGACCTGGGGGGTGTAGGGGGTCCTTGTGGACTTTAGGCAGGTAGTACATAACAGGTATACGTGGGGCGAGGGGGACTAAAAATGATCTCTCCTTTTTGTTTAAGATGCAAGAATTAAAACCTTTAGAAACCAATTTATGTAAACCCTTTTAATATTTCTGTGTAGGATTATTAGATAATTCAATGTATGTCTCTTGATCTCCCAAAATACGGTGCATTTCATTAATATAATCTGATTTATTTAATAAAACAATGCCACCGCCTTTGTCGACCAGATTTTTATTATCGCATAAAGTCTTTAGGCCTGTTGAAGGTAAGGGGTTGTGAAACTTACGTTTTAATGGAATGTTAGTTAAATCTCTCAACACTAACTCTTTAAACAAATTAATAGCTGGTGGGAGTTGTGTTGGGGGGCTTAGGAGAGAAGGGTTGGATAGACCCGAATGAACTGTGCCAGACGTTGCTGCCCTGGCTACATTCCTGGAAGGGTTAGAGATAATATATCTCTGAACGTTAATTTTCCTGATAAACTTCTGGATGTCGATAAATGTATTGAACTTATTGAGTTTACACGGGGGAGCGAACTTAAGACCCTTATATAAAATGGTTGTCTCTTCCTTGGTAAGAATGGTATCGCTCAGATTAAATACCCCCTGGCAGGCTAAACTCGTTTCCTTTTTTCGTCTCTGGATCCTCCTCCCTCCTCTGGACCCTCTCTTGTTTCTAGACCTCTTTTTTTGTTTTGGGGGTCCTCGTAAAAACCCAGAGTGGTCTGTGGCCCAGAGTAAGGTGGTTTGTAGGGAGATGGACCATACCCAGCATTGGGAAATGGGTATACATTTTCATTATAGTGGTCACGCAAGGGGGAATATCGGTTGTATGTGGAGACCGGAGGGTGCCTATAGTAGGGTGGATTCTGATGGTAAGAATAGTGGGGGGAGTCACGGTTACGAACCAGAGAATTCCTATAATGGGAGCTGTCTCGGTCGTAATAATGATATTCATCGTGACTACGATAATCTCCCCTATTTCCACCTCTGCCCCTACTTCTAGAGTAGTGACCTCTACCCCTTTGTTGATTTTTAGGGGTGTGGGTACTAGGGTGTCGACCCCTTTGTGAGCGGGGGCCACCATCCTGGACCCGGCCCTTGTCAACGGGCAGTTTGGGGCGCACAGAAGTCTCCCTAGACGGAGCTACAGTGTTAGTGTTCTGAACATTGGTTTCCATTGCAGACTCCAAAGGGGGTGCCGTGATGGATTTTTGCCATCCAAACACCCTTCCCGCCTTGTAATCCCCAATGTCTCGGGAATACTTTTTGTGCTTCTTACTTTTCTGTTCTTTATCCTCTTTTACAAGATATGCTTGCAAATTTGAGGACAAAGTATTGTATTCAACCGAATTTTTGAAAGTAAGTAATTTATCTTTCAGCTCTTTGATCTCCCGATCAAGAGTCGAGAGACGAATGCGTTTCCTAGCAATAAGAAAATCAAGGAACTTAATACTGGCATCATTAAAATATGTAAACCAGGAATCAAGTTCAGACTCCCCCTGTTGGGGGTGAACATCCCACCTGAGACTCCGTGGGATCATGCCTTCTGCCACATATTGTTCCAAGAAGGCAAGATCCCATTGGAGGTGGAGTTCCGAGACCATAACGTTCTTTAGCCTCAAAAATAATCCCCCAATTTCTGAATCATTGGAAGTGGCTACAAAAACACCCTCTGTGTTAACCACTCTGGATGCACGGTAGTCAAATACATCCATGTTGAATGGAAAAAGCGCTGCAGCTATACTAGATGTCTAGTGAAGGTACTAGAAGTGGCCGCTGTACGAGCCTACAGCCTCCTGACGCTGCGCTAGTGGAGGATCACTTTCTGGGTAAGTCTTGTCCCCCTTTGTTCTCCCTGTTACTATCCAGACTCTTCCTTCATCTTTCACCTCCGTTCCGCACTAAGTTCATCTAATGCGGCTTCCCTATGTATTTTCATCTGCAGTGCTAGTGTATCCCTGCTTATTGCCATATCCACATTGTTCCCCCTCTGTTGATTACCAGTACTCCCCAACCTGGTATTTACTGTGTGGTACCTATTGTCAGTCCGCATCACCCCACACAATTGTAAACTTATCTCTAGTGTTTTGTATCTATATTGTTTTTTACTTATGGATAAACATTTTATATATCTGTGGATGGTAATTTCAATATAAATTTCGATTTCAGTTGCTGCTGTGACCTCTTTTCGTACACACCAATGTTTCCAGCCTTGGGGGGCGTTCATTGCTAATATAATAGCTTATGGTCCTTTCGACCTGTTTGCTATATGGTCCTCTTATTACATTCTCCTTATTCATCCCAGCTCATGCGTCCTTTAACGAATTAACGCTTTAGTGGTGAGTGCCAGCCCTAAATACCTGTGTGCAGTTTTCTTAGCTTTTCTCTGTTTCCTACACAGTTGGAACTATTTGGCTCTCCCTTCTCTTGACCCATCACCGGTCCCTCTTTTCCTTCATCTCCCCCTTCCCCCCCTCCTCCTTCTTCCCCCCTTTCCTCCCCCCCTCTCTCCTCTTCCCCCTCCCATCTCCTCCCCCCCTCCTTTTTCCCCCCTTCCCCTCCTCCCCCTCCACCCCCCCTTCCCCCCCCCCCTTCCCCCCCTTCTCCCCCTCTCCTTCCTCATCCCCCTGTATTTACCTTTCATTACCACATATTTTCTCCTGTTCCTTCTCTGCACACTGGCTTTGAAATTCTAGAGCTTTTTCACTGGCACCCCTATATTCCACCTTTCTTTGGACTTTGTAGTCCAGTGACCTGTATAATCCAACTATTTAAAATTTATCCACTATAGGCTGTCTGCTATCCCCTGTGTTCACCGCAGGGGGAATTACATGGGGCCTTACATACCCACAGAGAATTCCTGAATGGGTGAGCTTATCCTTATTGTATACAATCTGTATGTAACTGTTCAATGTATCATTAATGATTTTGCTGCGATAATAACTTTTCTATATATTTTTTGATTTGTTTGTATTTATTACAATCTATTCTATGTTGCACTATAGATATGGCTCTCCTGAGGAAGCGGTGAAAACTGCGAAACCGGTCGAGAATCCAAGCTATATATGTACCAACCATCATTATTGGGTGCAATCCATATGGTTGTATATACTGCCTCAGCTTTGAACTGCAGCTGTATGTGACACTGTAATAACTTTTTTATATTGTTCCTATTAAAATTGAATTTTTATCAAACTGTTATTTTCCTCTTTTCCGTTCCCTACTGAATACCCAGTTACACCGAGTACCGCAATAGTCCCCCTTTCCCTTGTGGTGGGTTGAGACACCGGCCGACAGGAGCAGCTAACTGCGGCCGTTCCCTACCCCCTGCCTCCCTTTGTATTTGACCTTTGGGATAATGGTACTTTTATCTTGTAATTTAGTTCCTTTAACTTAGGCGCTCTTCTCTATAGTATGCACAGGGTGGACAACACACCCAGAATTTTTTCTGTGCCCTTGGGTGAACAGCAACACCCACCGACACGCTTTCTTTATTAGCGCCTGTATATGCTTTTTTGATTTTGTTTGAACTGTCATTATTTGTATTTTCTAGTTTCTGTATCCTGTCATCGCAACACATTGTAGGGGTTGCCGCTGGCAGCTAGGTACAATATGGATGTTTTAGGCACAGATTGGATGGGCTTTATGTCCAATCTTAAAACCGCATGCTTGAACGAACACAAAACTGATGATGACATTTTAACGTTTTTTGCGCGAATGTCTAAACTTCTTAAACGTAAGTCACACTTACACTGGCACATTGAATACTTTAAATTGTATGTTAGTGAAAAAGTCTGCCCTTTGGGTTTAAGGGGTCAGATCTTCCCTACCCTTAAAGATCCCTCAGCGGATTTTAAAAAAACCTGGGAAGATATCCTAACTAAAAATAGCCTTGAATTAATTGGACTACTTATTACTCAATATACCCTTGATATGACTCTCCTTGACAATGACATCGAGCAACTCAATACCGAATACTCCCATTTGACTGACAATACGGTTTTCAAAACCAAGTGGAAAGAACTTAGAGAACGTTTGGAAATTATGAATAAGGACATTATTATCAAGAAACAGATTAAATTTGGGAAGGATAAAGCTGCCTTCACTGAGGGCCTGGCCTACCACTGGCCCGGAAGAAGCCGGGGTAGACGAGGCCCTCCTCGTACCAATAACAGAAATTTCACCACTGATATTGAATCAGACTCATCGTTATCTTCCACTGTATCTTCCTTAAGTACCACTCAACCCAACACTTCATCTGCACTTAATTCCTCACGCAAGAGACTTCGTTGTGGGGGTAACACCCCACCAACGAACTCCAAAAAAGATAAGAAAGGCCCAAAAGGCCCTAGATCCACCCAGGCACCCCCTACACAAACCCCACACGATACCAATACCCCCTTAGAAGGGGCAACCGGTCACTCCACGCTGCACGGCACAATTCCTAAAATCTTAAATTCGGCCTTAATGACAAACAAATATACGAAAATTAATGAGGACGCTATTTTTTTAGATCTGAAAAAACAACAGAGCAATCTAGATGCTTACGTCCTAAAACCCCCACCGTCCCAACAGAACCTTCCCCCCATACCACACCGACCGTAATGTTATAAACCTTACCCCCTACACATTCAATAGCGAGGAAATCTCATTGCTACAGTTAGGTTTGGGCTTCTGTCCTCTTGATGCACTGAGGGTTTCTGAAACAATTAAGGACCTGTACCTTTTTGCACGCAATTTAACCTTTAGATTTATCTATGATAAAGATCGCATCAATCTAGGACTGGAGCGTGAGCTCGCGGAACGTACCAAAGGCTTCTCTATGGAGGAGTCCAGGGCGCTCCGCGACCTGATGCTCCTGTTCGATGAAGGTGATACTGGAGACCCCGCATCCCCACAAGATTGCGGGGGTCCTGACGATATCCCTTCAAATGAACTTGTAACAGGGACAGGTTCACTTGCCCTCCCTGCACCCAATATGTCTGGTCCTTCGGTTACCCTTAAACAAACATCTTTGCCCAAGCCTTTTCGCCTACGTTCTCGTAGGTTTCCCTAACTTAACACTTTCCCGGAGATTTGGGCCTTCCTCCGAGCTACAATTAGTGATCTCAAGAAACAAAAATGGCCTGACTTTTCTCCAAATCTTGATCCTAGTCAAACCCGAGCTCTTCGGTCCCTGCAACAACGCTCTGATGTCGTGATTAAACAATCGGACAAGGGCGGTAATATTGTCCTTATGACTAATCACCAATACCAATCTATGTGCCTTGCTATTCTTAACAACAAACATTGGTATAGACCCATTTCCTCCACACACGTATCCTCCTTTGCACAGGAACTCAGGGCTCTTTGCACTGAGGCCTACCTCACAGGCCTCATTGACAAAGACACCCTGGAGTTCCTGGTCCCCAAATTTCCCCGTACCCCCACCTTTTACTCCCTACCCAAGACCCATAAAGATGTGCATATCCCTCCGGGAAGACCCATAGTGTCGGGGATAGGCTTTTTAACAGACAACGCGAGTAAATTCGTTGATGCTTTCCTAATGCCCCATGTCCGTAGTCTCCCGTCCTACATCAGAGACACCACCAACCTATTGCAACACCTTGAGGGAATCCAGATCCCTCCGGACGCCCTGCTCGTGGCTGTTGATATTGAGGCCCTTTACTCCAGTATCCCCCACGAGCAGGGCGTACGGACGGCTGGTTCCTTCTTAGCTGAACAAGATACAACTACCTGGCCTTTCAACCAGTTTGTACTGACATTACTGTATTTCATATTGACCAAAAATTATTTTACTTTCAACGATCAATTGTTTTTGCAAATACAGGGTGTTGCAATGGGGACGTCGTGTGCCCCAGCATATGCAAATTTATACCTAGGCGGCTGGGAGTGACATATCCATGCTCATGATCAATATATGGAATTCTTAAACGATATCCTTTTATGGTATCATTTTATATATGATTTATTCATGGTATGGACAGGTGCTAGGGACAAACTTTTACAATTTTTACGCCAACTTGATAACAACGACTTAAATCTTAAATTTACTTTCAAAATCGAGACTGAGCAAATCCCCTTCCTTGATTTACTTATTATTAAACAACCGGACGGAACTTTGGGCACTGACCTCTACAGAAAACCCACTGCTGGGAATACCTTGTTATTTGCCACCAGTGCACATCCGAATTCCCTGGTACGGAGCATACCCTATGCCCAATACCTACGGTTACGTAGGAACTGTACACATGACAGCGACTTCAAACGTCAGGCCAAAGCATTACGCGAACGCCTCTTACGACGAGGCTACTCCTCTACCAATTTGCGCAAAGCATACAACAGGTCCTTGTCACGCTCCCGGACTTCCCTACTCTTCAAAGGCAGGGAATCTCCCCCCCCACAGAAACCGTAAGATTCATCACGACCTATTCTGCACACCACAATTTACTTCGTAATATTTTAGCCAAACATTGGCACCTTTTGGCTGAACATCACACACTGACCAAATATGTTCGACACACACCGGAAGTGGTCTTCCGTAGAGCGCGGTCGTTACGTGATCAATTAACTGCCAGCCATTATAATCCCACCAGACCCTTGAGGAGTGGTCCCAATGGCACATTTCAATGCGGGGAGTGTCCCCGGTGCCCTTGGGTCCACGAAAGTAGAACTGTGGTTCTACCCAATGGGGAGATTTTGGTCCCTCGGACCTTTGCCAACTGTGGTACAAAAGGCGTGATTTATCTCATGAACTGTGTATGTAAAGCCTTTTATGTGGGCAAAACAATCCGGGAGTTTAGACAGAGAATCGGTGACCACCTCTATGACTCAGAAAATGGTAAACTGACCACTATTGGCCGACACATTGGCCTGTACCATAGATTCGATAACTCCGTGGCCAGATTTCTGGTGCTGGAGGTGGTTCAACCTAGTCCTAGGGGTGGCGATTGGGATCGCTCGATACTCCAAAGGGAATCCCTTTGGATCGAGCGACTCAATGCCACCATCCCCCCCGGCCTAAACGAGTCAGTGTCCTATAGGGCCTTCTTATGAGGCCTTGTCTCATCAATTTCTCCCCCCCCCCTTCCCCTTCCCATTTCCCTTCTTTCCCCCTCCCCTGCCCCTTGACTTTCCCCCCCTTTTCCCTTTTACCCAGGCCCCCCCCTTTTCGCTCCCCCCCCTCTTTCTCTCTCTCCCCCCCTTCCCACTCTCAACCCTTCCCCCCTTTCCTTCCTTTCCCTCCCCCCTCTTTTCTTTTCCCCCCCCTCCCTTTCCCTTCCCTTCCTCCCTTTCCATCACCAGGGTATTGTCGTCTTTCCCTTCCCCCCAGCTCCATCCCCTTCTTCCTTCCCCCTTTCCCCTCCCCCCCCTCCCCCCTTCCCCCCCCCCCTTTTTCCCTCTCCTCCCTCCTCCCGTTCTTCCCCTTCTGTCCCCTGTCACTAGTGGGATTTACCATTATGTATGATGCCTCCTCTGCTTAAGGTTTACTCCTAGTGTTGTTGCTTGCTGACACCCTGATGCCTATATACAGAATCAATGCATTGTTTCTTTTTTCCTATTTATCATGTTTTACTTTGTTGTCATTTCTATTGCTGTTCAAGGATAACCTCTTCCCCCTATCAGGCCCTGTTGGTTATTGTTTTGCCTTGGTTGTTTGGTTATTCTTCTCCCTGCGGCGGACACATGCTCGCCCTGACAGCCCTAGGACTGTTTGTGTCTCCATGTCTGGGAATTCGATTCCCTTTGACAGGAACGCTCGCTTGCACAGTAGCACCTACTGTGCACCTGCACAGTAGCACCTACTGTGCACCTGCGCAGTGCGGGCGAACAGACCCGGTGACGTCAGGGACCGCCTCCGTCATGCCATCCCTGACTTCCGGGTTGGGGTGCTCTTATAGCGGCCGGCCATGGCCGCTGTACGAGCCTACAGCCTCCTGACGCTGCGCTAGTGGAGGATCACTTTCTGGGTAAGTCTTGTCCCCCTTCGTTCTCCCTGTTACTATCCAGACTCTTCCTTCATCTTTCACCTCCGTTCCGCACTAAGTTCATCTAATGCGGCTTCCCTATGTATTTTCATCTGCAGTGCTAGTGTATCCCTGCTTATTGCCATATCCACATTGTTCCCCCTCTGTTGATTACCAGTACTCCCCAACCTGGTATTTACTGTGTGGTACCTATTGTCAGTCCGCATCACCCCACACAATTGTAAACTTATCTCTAGTGTTTTGTATCTATATTGTTTTTTACTTATGGATAAACCTTTTATATATCTGTGGATGGTAATTTCAATATAAATTTCGATTTCAGTTGCTGCTGTGACCTCTTTTCGTACACACCAATGTTTCCAGCCTTGGGGGGCGTTCATTGCTAATATAATAGCTTATGGTCCTTTCGACCTGTTTGCTATATGGTCCTCTTATTACATTCTCCTTATTCGTCCCAGCTCATGCGTCCTTTAACGAATTAACGCTTTAGTGGTGAGTGCCAGCCCTAAATACCTGTGTGCAGTTTTCTTAACTTTTCTCTGTTTCCTACACAGTTGGAACTATTTGGCTCTCCCTTCTCTTGACCCATCACTGGTCCCTCTTTTCCTTCATCTCCCCCTTCCCCCCTCCTCCCCCCCCCCTTTCCTCCCCCCCTCTCTCCTCTTCCCCCTCCCATCTCCTCCCCCCCCCTCCTTTTTCCCCCCTTCCCCTCCCCCCCTCCACCCCCCCTTTCCCCCCCCTTCCCCCCTTCTCCCCCTCTCCTTCCTCATCCCCCTGTATTTTCCTTTCATCACCACATATTTTCTCCTGTTCCTTCTCTGCACACTGGCTTTGAAATTCTAGAGCTTTTTCACTGGCACCCCTATATTCCACCTTTCTTTGGACTTTGTAGTCCAGTGACCTGTATAATCCAACTATTGAAAATGTATCCACTATAGGCTGTCTGCTATCCCCTGTGTTCGCCGCAGGGGGAATTACATGGGGCCTTACATACCCACAGAGAATTCCTGAATGGGTGAGCTTATCCTTATTGTATACAATCTGTATGTAACTGTTCAATGTATCATTAATGATTTTGCTGCGATAATAACTTTTCTATATATTTTTTGATTTGTTTGTATTTATTACAATCTATTCTATGTTGCACTATAGATATGGCGCTCCTGAGGAAGCGGTGAAAACCGTGAAACCGGTCGAGAATCCAAGCTATATATGTACCTACCATCATTATTGGGTGCAATCCATATGGTTGTATATACTGCCTCTGCTTTGAACTGCAGCTGTATGTGACACTGTAATAACTTTTTTATATTGTTCCTATTAAAATTGAATTTTTATCAAACTGTTATTTTCCTCTTTTCCGTTCCCTACTGAATACCCAGTTACACCGAGTACCGCAATAGTCCCCCTTTCCCTTGTGGTGGGTTGAGACACCGGCCGACAGGAGCAGCTAACTGCGGCCATTCCCTACCCCCTGCCTCCCTTTGTATGTAACTCCCGTTATAGGAATTCTCTGGTTCGTAACCGTGACTCCCCCCACTATTGTTACCATCAGAATCCACCCTACTATAGGCACCCTCCGGTCTCCACATACAACCGATATTCCCCCTTGCGTGACCACTATAATGAAAATGTATACCCATTTCCCAATGCTGGGTATGGTCCATCTCCCTACAAACCACCTTACTCTGGGCCACAGACCACTCTGGGTTTTTACGAGGACCCCCAAAACAAAAAAAGAGGTCTAGAAACAAGAGAGGGTCCAGAGGAGGGAGGAGGATCCAGAGACGAAAAAAGGAAACGAGTTTAGCCTGCCAGGGGGTATTTAATCTGAGCGATACCATTCTTACCAAGGAAGAGACAACCATTTTATATAAGGGTCTTAAGTTCGCTCCCCCGTGTAAACTCAATAAGTTCAATACATTTATCGACATCCAGAAGTTTATCAGGAAAATTAACGTTCAGAGATATATTATCTCTAACCCTTCCAGGAATGTAGCCAGGGCAGCAACGTCTGGCACAGTTCATTCGGGTCTATCCAACCCTTCTCTCTTCAGCCCCCCAACACAACTCCCACCAGCTATTAATTTGTTTAAAGAGTTAGTGTTGAGAGATTTAACTAACATTCCATTAAAACGTAGGTTTCACAACCCCTTACCTTCAACAGGCCTAAAGACTTTATGCGATAATAAAAATCTGGTCATTCGCCCCGCCGACAAAGGAGGTGGCATTGTTTTATTAAATAAATCAGATTATATTAATGAAATGCACCGTATTTTGGGAGATCAAGAGACATACATTGAATTATCTAATAATCCTACACAGAAATATAAGAAGGATTTACATAAATTGGTTTCTAAAGGTTTTAATTCTTACATCTTAAACAAAAAGGAGAGATCATTTTTAGTCCCCCTCGCCCCACATATATATGTTATGTACTACCTGCCTAAAGTCCACAAGGACCCCCTACACCCCCCAGGTCGGCCAATAATCAGTGGCATCGACTCGGTCACTTCCTAAATCGGGAAATACATAGATTTTTTCCTTCAACCATCTGTATCAAAGATGCCGTCTTATCTAAAAGACACCAAAGATGTCATCAGATCACTTTCTAATGTTTCCTATTCAGGTGATCTCATTATGACAACTGCGGATGTTGCATCCATCTACACCTGTATTCCTTACCGTCAGGGTATAGATGCAGTTAAATATTTTCTTCATAGAGATGATTCGCTCGCTTCACCCCAGGTAGACTATATTATCAAACTAATTGAGTTTGCAACGCAGCACAATTACTTCTGGTTCGATGGTAGATTCTACCGTCAACATAAGGGGGTCGTGATGGGAGCTAAGTTCGCTCCCAGTCTGGCCAATTTATTTATGGCCAAGTGGGAGGAGGATGTCGTCTATGCCATGAGAAACCCACACCTTCTGTTGTGGGCTCGGTACATAGACGACATCCTCCTCCTGTGGACTGGTAGTCCAGACGATCTAGTCGATTTTATGGCGACCCTTAATAATAACAATAGGAACATTGTTTTGTCATTTGAATCGAGCACCACCTCAGTCCATTTTCTGGACTTGGTTATCGAAAGAAAGGAAAGCCAATTTATATTCAGTACCTACTTTAAAGCTACCGATCGGAATGGGTATATACCCACCGATAGCTGCCACCATGTGCCTTGGATCAGGTCAATCCCTAAAAGTCAGTTCCTGCGACTACGTAGGAACTGTACTGACCTTAACACCTTCAAGATCCAAGCCGCATCCCTTAAGGATAGGTTTCTGGAGAAGGGATACAACCCCTCAGATTTAGATAAGGAGATTAACCACTTGACCACTGGGCACTTAAACCCCCTTCCTAACCAGACCAATTTTCAGCTTTCGGTGCTTTCACATTTTGAATGACAATTACTCAGTCATGCAACACTGTACCCATATGAAATTTTCGTCCTTTTTTTCACACAAATAGAGCTTTCTTTTGGTGGTATTTGATCACCTCTGGGTTTTTTATTTTTTGTGCTATAAATGAAAAAATACCGAAAATTTTGTAAAAAAATGAATTTTTCTTCATTTTTATTATAACATTTTGCAAATAAGTAATTTTTCTTCAAAAATTTGGGCCAAAATTTATACTACTACATATCTTTGGTAAAAATAACCTAAATTAGTGGATATTATTTAGTCTGTGTGAAAGTTATAGAGTCTACAAGCTATGGTGCCAATCACTGAAAATTGATCACATCTGATCACACCTGATGTACTGAGGCCTATCTCATTTCTTGAGACCCTAAGAAGCCAGGCAAGTACAAATACCCCCCAAATGACCCCTTTTTGGAAAGTAGACATTCTAAGGTATTTAGTAAGAGGCATGGTGAGTTTTTTGAAGTTGTTATTTTTTCCCACAATTCTTTGCAAAATTAAGATTTTTTTTATTTTTATTTTTTTCACACCAATTTGTCATTATAACAGGTTATTTCTCGCACATGGCATGTACATTACACAAATGACACCCCAAAATATATTCTGCTACTTCTCCTGAGTATGGCGATACCACACGTGTGAGACTTTTACACAGCCTGGCTACATACAGAGGCGCAACATTGAAGTAGCACATTCAGGCGTTCTAGGAGCATAAATTACACATCTAATCTCACAACCACCTATTACACTTTTGAAGGCCCTGGAGCACCAGGACAATGGAAACGCCCACAAAGTGACCCCATTTTAGAAAGCAAACACCCCAACGTATAATCTATGAGGCATAATGAGTCTTTTGAATGGTTCATTTTTTTCCAGAAGTTTTTAGAAAATGTGGGAAAAAAATGAAAACCCATTTTTTTTACACAAAGTTGTCCATTTCTAAGATATTTCCAACACATAGCATGTACATAGCAAAAATGACACCCCAAAATATATTCTGCTACTCCTCCTGAGTATGGCGATACCACATGTGTGAGACTTTTACACAGCCTGGCTACATACAGAGGCGCAACATTGAAGTAGCACATTCAGGCGTTGTAGGAGCATAAATTACACATCTAATCTCTCAACCACCTATTACACTTTTGAAGGCCCTGGAGCACCAGGACAATGGAAACGCCCACAAAGCGACCCCATTTTGGAAAGCAAACACTCCAACGTATAATCTATGAGGCATAATGAGTCTTTTGAACGGTTCATTTTTTTCCAGAAGTTTTTGGAAAATGTGGAAAAAAAATGAAAACGCATTTTTTTTACACAAAGTTGTCCATTTCTAAGATATTTCCAACACATAGCATGTACATAGCAAAAATGACACCCCAAAATATATTCTGCTACTCCTCCTGAGTATGGCGATACCACATGTGTGAGACTTTTACACAGCCTGGCCACATACAGAGGCCCAACATTGAAGTAGCACATTCAGGCGTTCTAGGTGCATAAATTACACATCTAATTTCCTTACAATCTATCACATTTTTGAAGGCTCTTCATGTTTCTAACACATAGCATGAACATACCAAGAATTACACCCTAAAATACATTCTGCTGAGCAAAGGGTAAACAAAAGATTACCTGTGGTTTTAGTAGTGCAGTTGTCCACAGGAGGAGAGCCCTGATCCAGGCAGCAGGCAGGGACGTGGTCAGCGACAGTGAATGGAATTGTCCAGGCAGCAGGTAGGAATATTGTCCATAGTACAGGCAGGGATAATGTCCTTGTACAGTCCAGGGTCAGTGCAAGTAGAGACATTGCCAGCAGTGCCAAAATATTGGTCCTGGTAGTAAGCAGGAACATGGTCCAAGTAGCAGGCCAGGAAAGAATGGGGACAGGGGTAGAGGCTTCTCCCACCCAAATCTCTTTGAAGCCTCCGAGTCTCCAGACCCTAAATCTGGGAATGAGAAAACTAAAAAATTAGTTTTCTTCATCCAGAAAAACATTTCTGGAGCCCCTCACATATGTGAGACCCCTGTGTTCCCACTAGCATAGCAGGGTAAATGATCAGTCCAAGAGGCAGGCAAAAAACGTGGTCAAACAGTCCAGGGTCAGTTCCAGAGCAGGCAGAGGTAGGTACAGTTTAGCGTTAGGCATAAGCTTGGTCGTATAACAGGCCAGGGTCAGTTCCGGAGAAGGCAGAGGTAAGTTTATCGTTAGGCAGAAGCTTGGTCGTATAACAGGCCAGGGTCAGTTCCGGAGAAGGCAGAGGTATGTTTATCGTTAGGCAGATGCTTGGTCGTATAACAGGCCAGGGTCGATTCCGGAGAAGGCAGAGGTAAGTCAGGTTCAGTGCAGTGGCATAAGGGGTGTGGAGGAAAATTACAGGAAATGAGAATTACGTTTACCATACTTCCCTAATAATGTAGAGAAGTATGGTAACGGCGGAAACATTCACTTATACAGAGGCCTGGTTGGGAAGGACAATCGGGACAATAAAATGAGGTGTCTCTTCTAATTCCTCCTCTGGAGCACACCCGGCATCTCTTCTGACGTCTCTGGCCTGTTTCACTGGGGGGGATTTTGTCAGGAAAGTGGCGTTCGTGGAGCCTGCTCACATAATCAGAGCGAATAATTTCTGGTGGGCTTTCAGGGTACAAAAGGGCGGAGATTACTTGTTCCTGGTAGTGCAGATAGGATACGGGGTTCTCTGTCAATTTTTGGTAAATAACATAAGTGTTATACATGGCCAAACTGAAAAAATAAATGGACACTTTTTTATACCAGTGACGGGATTTTCTTGTGGAAAGGTAGGATTCAATCATCTGATCGTTGAAGTCCATTCCCCCCATCAATAAATTGTAATCATAAATACAAGCAGGTTTCTGTACTGGGCCGTTTCTTCTTGGGACTTCCACGTAGGTGTCATTATGGATTGTCGTCAGCATGTGGACATTTCGTCTGTCCCTCCACTTGACAGCTAATAGCTCCTGGTTCCGCAAAAACGCCGTCTCCCCTCGGCATAGCCTTTCATTGACCAGTTTTTGCGGGAAGCCTTTTCTATTCGTTCTTACGGTACCACATGCTGGGGTGTCTCTCCGGTGAAGATTACGGAAGAGGGGCAAACTTGTATAAAAGTTATCCACATAAAGGTGGTACCCCTTTCCAAGCAGTGGATAAACAAGCTCCCAGACAACTTTGCCGCTGGCTCCAATATATTCTGGACATTCAGGGGGATTCAGTTGGGTGTCCTTCCCTTCGTACACCCGGAAGGAGTAAATGTACCCCGTGGCTCGGTCGCAAAGTTTGTACATTTTTATCCCATATCAGGCCCTTTTGCTGGGGATAAATTGTTTGATGCCGAGCCTGCCGGAGAATTTCACAAGGGACTCATCCACAGAAATATTCTGTTTGGGGGTATATAATTGGGGAAATTTTTCAGCGAAATAATTTAGGAGTGGCCGAAGTTTGAATAATTTGTCAAATGATGGGTCATTTCGGGGAGGGCACTGGGTGTTGTCGTTGTAGTGGAGGAAGCGCAAAATCATAAGGTATCTTGATCTTGGCATTATTGAAGAGAAGAGTGGCATGTGGTGGACGGGGTTAGTTGACCAATATGAGTACATTTCGTTTTTTTTTGTGAGTCCCATTGTAAAAGTTAGGCCTAAGAAAATTTTAAATTCCGCTATGGTAAGCTCTCTCCACTCAAAGGGACGGGCATAACTAGAGCCAGGGTTGCTTTCTATGTACTGCTGTGCATAGAGGTTGCACTGGGCCACAATGGACGATAGTAAGTCGTTGGTGAAAATCAAATAAAAAAAATCAAGCATCACAAAATCATCGGTGTTCACCTGGACACCTGGCTGGGCGGTAAAAGGGGGGATATTTGCTGCTCCGGAATGAGGGGGAAGCCACAGGGGGTTTTGAAGGGCATAGGGAAGGGTGGCATGGCCTCTATCCATTTGTGGCTGAGAGGACACCCTTCTGGTACCTGGCCTTTGTTGCGGTGGCACTGCGCTTGAGGTGGACGGCACTGCGCTTGAGGTGGACGGCACTGCGCTGGAGATGGACGGCACTGCGCTGGAGGTGGACGGCACAGCTCTTGAGGTGGTAGTAGGCTGCTGCTCCACGCCAGAACGCCTTCTTTTCACGGGCACACGTTCCTCTTCCAAATCTGTATCAGACTCGCTGCTTGTCACGGGTTCATAGGCTGAATTCGAAACGGACAGAGACTCAGAGAGCTCCCCGCTGCTCTCATCGGTCATGCTGAGACGCTGGTAGGCCTCCTCGGCCGTAAATAATTTTTTTGCCATACTGGTGGCTGGTGAGGTTGATGTGGCGCAGATGAGCACTGATGGGCACAGGTGGCACTGATGTGGCACTGTAGTGGGACTGGTGTGGCTCTGGTTGCACTGTAGTGGGACTGGTGTGGCTCTGGTTGCACTGGTGTGGCTCTGGTGGCACAGAGGTGGCACTGGTGGGCACAGGCGGCACTGGTGGGCACAGGCGGCACTGGTGGGCACAGGCGGCACTGATGTGGGACTGGTGTGGCTCTGGTTGCACTGTAGTGGGACTGGTGTGGCTCTGGTTGCACTGGTGTGGCTCTGGTGGCACAGAGGTGGCACTGGTGGGCACAGGCGGCACTGGTGGGCACAGGCGGCACTGGTGGGCACAGGCGGCACTGATGTGGCACTGCAGTGGCGCAGATGAGCACAGTTGGCACTGATGGGAGGTGGCACTGATGGGCACAGGTGGCACTGGTGTGGCACTGGTGTGGCACTGGTGTGCACTGTGGTTGCACTGGTGTGGCTCTGGTTGCACTGGTGTGGCACAGAGGTGGCACTGGTGGGCTCAGGCGGCACTGGTGGGCTCAGGCGGCACTGATGTGGCACTGCAGTGGCGCTGATGAGCACAAGTAGCGCTGATGGGCACAGGTGGCACTGATGGGCACAGGTGGCACTGATGGGCACAGGTGGCACAGGTGGCACTGATGGGCACAGGTGGCACTGGTGTGGTACAGGTGTGGCACTGGTGTGCACTGTAAAATCACTGGTGTGGCACAGAGGTGGCACAGAGGTGGCACAGAGGTGGCACAGGTGGTACAGGTGGCACAGGTGGCACAGATGTGGCACAGATGACACTGTTGGGCACAGATGGCACTGTTGTGGCACTGTTGGGCACTGTTGTGGCACTGTTGGGCACTGCTGTGGCACTGTTGGGCACTGATAAAGGTAGAAAACTCACTGTTTGTCACTGTAAAAGCTCTCCTCTCCTCTCACGCTGCATCGGTGTGAGGAGAGGAGAGCTGTAACCTCCTGATGACCCTGCTTTGCCTTTTTGTTTATATTTGTGATCGCTCTGTCATTGGACGGAGTGATCACATGGTAAAGGGCCGCTGTCATTGGCCCTTTACCGCGATCCGTGTTGCGCCGGGTCCCCTGGACCCGGCGAACAGGGATGTTCCTGTGTGCGCGCCCGGGGGGGCGCCCGGGGGGGCGCGCGGGAGCGGTTCTCCGGGATCACGTCATATGACTTCAAATGGTCCTTTCTGACGTCCTTCTCTATTCAACATAAAAACGTTAAAAGAATTTTTGAACACCATTGGGATGTCCTCAAAACTGACAAGGTTTTGGGCCCTCTGTTGCCCAAGACCCCCAAGGTGGTTTTCAAAGGCGTTTCATCCCTCCAAAATAAGTTGGCACCTAATGTCATCAATCCCCCCATTAAACCTTCCTTCTTTCATAATTTGATTGGTTTCTACCCCTGTAGAAAATGTTTGGTCTGCCAGTTTAACACCAGTGGTAGGAGGGCCAGCCATAGTTTCTCCTCTACCGTGACTGGCCGTTCCTACAAGATAAAACAATTTTGCACTTGTGCTACTACAGGGGTAGTCTATCTTCTGACTTGCCCATGTGGTAAGCAGTATGTAGGGCGGACCATCAGATCTTTCACAACACGAGTATCCGAACACATTAACCTTATTAAAGCAGGTAGCACCAAACATACCGTGCCTCGCCACTATAGGGAATTTCATGACCGAAACCCTGAGGGCACGCAGTTTCTCATCATCGACAAATACGTTGCCCCTTCGCGGGGTGGTTCGACCCTTAGGGGTGTCTCCCGCCTGGAGACTTATTGGATTTATGAGTTGGGGTCCCACTCCCCGCATGGGATTAACGTGGAGTGGGACATCAATTCTTTCATTAATCAAGCTTAGCCATTTAGCTTGTGGTCTCTCCTTTATTTATATAAAATACAATTTTTAATTTTATTCTATTTTTTTTTTAACAGTAAAGGTTTTTTATTTAACAAATCAGCATTACAAAATCATCAGTGTACGACAATTAGTATACAGTCATTACATCATTATGGTAAAGTATCCCTTTAAGGAAACAGTGCAGGATCTCACAAATGCATATTTACTAGCTTCCTGTATATCTTGTACCATATAGAGAGAATGGAACAACAATATTGCGCATTCTACATATAACCCATTCTATCCTATTTCCAACTTACATCCAAGTATTGGGCAGCCTTATTAGTAATTCCCCTTTAGTCTTCATCCGCTTATTCCCCATCTCCCTCCCCCAATGAGATCGTAGGATATTCCTATTTGGAGCCAGCTCTGAGTATCAGCAGGTAGCGTGTTCACCACCCCCCCCAGATCCAGTACATATGTGAAGAGTTCCTCCGATTAAATATAATCGTCATCTGGCACGACCCGATGACCCCCCGTGTCCGAGGGAGGGGCAAGCCCCAAGCCAAGACCGGGGAATCTGTCACTCGGTCCCCAGCTCCCGGTCCCTCAACCACGCGCAGCCATCCAGGCCGACCAGACCTTATTAAATTTAGCAGGACACTGTCTGCTTTCATATGTAAGTTTGTACAGTGGCAGCACTGAGTCTACTGCCTTCTTCCAGGACCCGAGGGTGGGGGGCTCAGCTGACTTCCAATGTAGCATTATCTCCCTCCTTGCATAGAACAGCATAAGTGTTATAGAAAGTTTAGTGTATCTGTCCCCTTCAACATCACCCAAGTAGCTCAACAGAAGCAGCATGGGATCAGGTGATAACTCAGTTCCACATATGTCATTTAACACCCCTGTATTCCCTTCCCAGTATGGTCCAAGCTTCGGGCACGCCCACACCATGTGCCAAAATGTTCCCTTTCCGCTCCTGCACCGAGGGCATGATGGATCGACATGGTAATACATTTTTGCCATCCTATGTGGAGTGAAGTAGGCCCTATGAAGAAACTTCAACTGCATGAACCTGTCCTTAGCTGCCATCACAGTTGGGATGTAGGTCGAGACACAATCCTCCCATTCCTCCTCCCCCAGTGCTTGAATGTCCTCCTTCCATTTGTCAAACGTACGGGTGGGCTTGATGTCATATGCTACCGTCAGGTACATGTACAATGTGGATAGGGGCTTCCCCATTGCACTTGAGGTCAAAAGTCGCTCAACTGAGTCCGGTTCCAGAGTCAGTTTATCCGGAAATTGCGCCCTCATCGCGTGTCTCAATTGCCAGTATCTGAACTCAAAAGTTCGTGGGAGAGAGTACTGTCGTTTGAGGTCATTGAAGGACGTTAGCCTACCATTGGTTATAACATGTTTTAGAGTGGTTATTCCCCGTGTAGCCCACTGGGAGGGATCTGGAATATCATAGAGATGGGATAGGGTAGGATTACCCCAAAGCGGAGTGTGAGGAGACACGCGATTTGGCTCAGCATATGTTGCCCTGGCCTCCCTCCACACTCTAATGGTAGTTTTCATTGGGGTCGTCAGAGGGTAGGGTGCCTTGGGACCCCTGTACACTAGGTTTGACAGGGCCACATAGGAGCCCAAGATGGCAGCCTCGAGTCTAACTGCAGGATTTTGTCTGGGCTGAGAGAACCACCAGCGCACCGTAACCAGTACAGCGGCCCAATAGTATATCAAAAAATTTGGCAGGGCAAGTCCCCCTCCTGATAGAGGAAGGTAAAGCACCCTCTTTGCCACTCTGGGGGGTCTCCCAGCCCAGATGAAAGCGGTCAAGATCTCCTCTAGACGTCTAAAAAAGGACTTGGGTATGTGGGATGGTGTGTTACGGAAAAAATACAGAAATTTCGGGAGAAATATAATTTTAAGCAAATTAATTCTGCCTACGGGGGTGAGCGGTAAGGAACGCCAGGCCGTGCGTTTTCCTGTGAGTTGGGAGATAAGGGGCTGCAGATTTTTTTCCAAAAACTCGTGGGTAGTGTTTCTGATTTTTACACCCAGATACGTGAACTCGTCCACCCACTGAAGTGGGGTGGCAGTATCCACCCTGGGAAGCATGGGATGAAGCGGAAACAAGACCGACTTGTCCCAATTTATGCGGACACCTGAAAATCGGGCGAAGTTTTCAAATAGGTTTAAAGCTTCCTGCAATGATTGATTGGGATCAGCAAGATAAAGTAATGTGTCGTCCGCGTACAGGGACACTTTTTCTTCAATTGTGCCTACCGTTATTCCCTTCACCCTCGCCTCCGCCCTCAAAGCGATGGCAAGGGGTTCTATCGCCAAGGCGAAAAGCCCCGGCGACAAAGGGCAACCCTGACGTGTGCCCCTACCCAGGGGGAAAGAATCAGAGAGGGTTCCGTTAGTGCGAATCCTAGCTGTGGGGTTGGCGTATAGCATCCGTAAGCATTTTAGGAAATTCGTCCCAAATCCAAATCTCGAGAGGACCTCCCATAAAAAGACCCATTCTACGGAGTCAAAGGCCTTCTCGGCGTCAAGGGAGACCACCACTCCCGCTGACTCCGCCTGCGCCCTATCCATATGGGTAAAAAGCCTCCTGATGTTGATGTCCGTTCCCCTCCCCGGCATGAACCCCGTTTGGTCCGGATGTATTAGGGCTGTTATTACTGTGTTAAGTCTCATGGCCAACACCTTGGCCAGGAGCTTAGCATCAACGTTTATTAGGGAGATGGGGCGATAAGATGAGCATAGAGACGAATCTTTCCCTGGCTTGGGGATTACAACAATCACCGCCTCACTTAATGAGTTTGGAAGTGTCTCCAGTTGTTGCGCCTCCTTTAGCATAGCCTGTAATTTCCCTGTCAGCTCCTCAGCATACTGTTTATAGAACTCGACGGGTATCCCGTCCGGACCCAGAGATTTGCCCGACTGGAGTGACTTAAGAGCTTTAAGTAATTCGTCTGTGGTGATGGGGGCATCAAAGTTGTCACGATATTTTACCGTCAGGACCGGGAAGTCAATGGGCTCTAAGTAATCGGTCAGTTCGTCCCTAGTGTATGTGACCCTAGTGCCATAGAGCTTCCTATAAAAGGAGGCAAAGCTGTCGTTTATCTCGTCTGAGTCGTATGTGAGACGTCCGTCAGGTCCCTGGATGTGTGGTATGCACACCCCCCCCCTGTTGTTCCCTAGACAACCAGGCTAATAACTTCCCTGACCTCTCCCCCTGTTCGAATATGCGTTGTGTCTGGGCGAGAAGGCTTTTTCACGTGAGGGAAGTGCGAATCCGGACAACCTCCCCGGTCAGAAGTTGAAGCGTGTCATAGTCACCAGGGTCCTTCGTCCTAAGGCACTGTGCCTCTTGCAGGTCAGCCTTCCTGTTTGCGTCAGATAAGTCCGCTCGCCTCTCCCTACGAACCCTGGCTATAATAGTCTGGTATCTCCCTCTGGTGTATGCTTTGAAGGCATCCCAAACCGTCAATGTACTGGCCGAGCCAGGGTTGGTATCCCAGTACTCCCTCATAGCCCCTCCAAAGTGTCCATCCACTGTCTCATCCGACACCCAGAATCTGGATAGTCTCCACAGGGATAGTCCTGGAGTGTGAGATAGTTCCAGTGTCAGGAGGAGTGGTGCATGGTCGGACACGCCCCTGGGAAGGATTATGATGTCTCTAACTCTAGACAGGGCGGAACGGTCCACATAGGCCAAGTCGATCCTGGAAAAGGATCTATGTGAGGCTGAGTGGCAGGTGTAGGCCCTATGGTGAGGATTCCTCCATCGCCACACATCCGTCAGACCGTATAGCTCCGCCCAGTCCGCTAAGCCGGGGTGGGGGTGCCCAGTACTGGACATCCTGTCCACCTCTGGATCGGGGGCCATATTAAAATCACCCAAGATAGCTATATTGTCACTTTGAAAGGCCGCTATCTTAGCGGCTACCTGGTGCAGGAGAGGTATCGATGCCGGGGGGGTAAGTACACCCCCACTATCACCCATCTCATAGAATGTATCTGAGCGTGAACCACCACATATCTACCCTCCGGGTAGATACCTACCTACCAGGTTCAGCAGCCTAAAGGGGAGAGATTTATGGACTAGGACACTTACGCCCCTCGCAAAGTTAGAGTATGTGGAGTGATAATGATATCCAATCCAGGGTTTCTTTAGGGCCATAGTTTTCCTACCCACTAGGTGGGTTTCCTGTAATATACAGACATGTGGGCTGTGAGCTTTGATGAATTGGAACACCAGTGATCTCTTAACCTTAGAGTTCAGACCCCTGGTGTTCCAGGACAAAATACTAAGGGGTGCCATAATTGTACGGTATATTGGGGATGCGCAAATTACAAGGATACTCTTCCCTCGAGGCTGCCACCCCGACCTGGAGAATACAGCACATAAAGCCATACATTACTGACATTTGCAATGCATTTATAACCCATTTTTGCAAAACCAAACTTTTCAAAAACAAAAGTTTAACCCAAAACAATAAATCTGCCCTTATGGGGCCACTAACCCCTCCCCCCACCCCACCCAACCCCTTGAAACTGAGGCAGGCTTCCATCCCAACAAAAATCAGCACGCCGGCTGCAAGGGGGGGGTCCTGTGCAAAAGGCGGTTCGGCCCCCCAAGAGTCCTTGGGCGTCTCAGGTGAGCCGAGTCGCTGTCCTCTAGCTTGGGGCCTCGCCGAGGCACCACCAAATCTTTCGGGGGGACCCGCAGTACGAAGGGTAACCGAAACAAGTCAATTAAACATTGGGCTGGGCCCGTCCCTGCATATATATAATAAAAAATAAAAAGAAAAAGAAAAAAAAGGGGAAAAGGCAAAAATGGTGAAACAAAAAGATTTTTTAGAAAAAAAGAAGAAAAAGAGGGGTAGTTCCGCCATCTGAATGTGTGTGGTGAACCGGTTCCCTGAAGTCCCTGTAAGAGAGGAACATTACTACTTCCAACTTAAAAGTTCTCCTGGTGTACGCCACCAGGGGCACTGGCTTATTAGTTGTGGGTCCCTCATGGAGGCTGTCACATTTAAGATCAGGTAAGCAGGTGGAGCTAAACTGCCTCATATTAATACTGAGGGCCCAGTGTATTCAAACATGAACAGATAGTGATTCCATATCAAGCTCTGGGTTGTCGGTCTTGGGGTAGTGTGTCAAGCCAGGCGGATGCCTCCCTGGGGGAGGTAAAAAAGCAGACTGATTCACCATCCTGGACCCTCAAACGCGCTGGAAATAGGACACTGTAGCGGATGTTGCGCGCCTGCAATGCCGCTTTCACATGGTCAAATGACTTCCTGAGTTTCTGTGTTTCTATCGAGTAGTCAGGAAAGATCATTAATTTGTTGTTTTGAAACCGTAGGTCACCCACATTCCTAGAAGCTCGCAGGATCTCGTCCCTATCTCGAAAGTTGAGAAGTCGAAGAATAAAAGTACGAGGAGGGGCCCCTGGAGGGCCAGGTTTTGGTGGAATTCTATGCGCCCTTTCCACTGCATATTGGGGGGATGAATGAGCCTCCGGTAGAAGGTTGCGTAGCATGTCCTCCACAAAGCATGTGGGGTTGTTGCCCTCAGCCCCCTCCGCCAATCCTACAATGCGCAGGTTGTTGCGCCTGTTCCTGTTCTCCGCGTCCTCTGCCCTGTACTCCAGGGCCTTAACCTTAGTTTGGAGAGTATGAAGTGCTGCGCTGTGTTGGGCGACTGTGTCCTCTGCGTCACTGACCCTCTGTTCTGTTTCTGTCACCCTGGAATGGAGCCTGTCCATATCCTGTCGTAAGAGGCCCACATCCATTTGTACTGCGTCTATTTTTGCAGTGAGCGTGGATTGGCATGTGGCTATAGCTGCCATGACCTCTGCCAGCCAGGGGGGTCTGGCCTCAGCAGCCTCCATTAGTGCAGTCTGCGAGGCCCTGTGTACACTGCATGTGGGTCTGGGTACTTGTGAGGATGCTGGCTGCGGGGGGGTAACTCTGGGGAGGGAGGGAATTTATATTTTTTCCCCTTACTGGCCACTGCGCCCGACTGGCGTTGCCTCATTCAGGATCCGCTGGGGTCCCCTGCGTCTGGATGTCCAATCGGGTCCAGTCAGAGTGTCCCTGGTGATGCTGGGGCAGGATGAGAGAGGGCTCCCTGGGTCCTGCAATCAGCCCCGCCTCCTCCTCTGGCGGCTCCGGCCGCCCTTCTAGGCGAGACCGCGGCTTCACTTGGGGCCTAATGGAAGTAGGCCTCCACGTCCACATCAAGGGAGGGCCAAGTCCGGGGGACGGCGGCCAGCCGGCGGCCGCAACGGGAGGGAGAGGAGAGTGCGTCAGCGCCGGTTTCCTCCGCCGATAGTCCCAGCCGCTCCCCTAATCGAGACCGCGGCTTCACCCGGGGCTTAGTGGAATCGTAGGCCCCGCGTCCACAGCAAGGGGATGTCCGGCGGATGTCAGACCGGCGGCGGCCGAGGCAGGAGGGGAGTAGGATCAGAGTGTCCCCCACCGACCTCCAGGTTCTCTGTGCTGTCCCGCAGTAGGCCCCGGAGAGACCGCCAAGCCCGAGGACCGGGCCTCTGTAAGTCGGACGGCCGTTCGCCCCTGTGCGAGCTCCTCAGGGTCCAGGGAGCAGCTTGTCTGGTGCACAAACGTTTGGCTGGCCTCAGGGTTCAATTTATGTGCCGATTTAGTGCCGATGGCTGCGGATTTCAGAGTAGGCCTCGGCGGAGCTCCAGAACAGGCGACTTTCTTACCTCGCCATCCTGGACACGCCCCCAATTTTATTCTATTTTAATTATTCACATGATTCATGTTCAGTCTGTATCCACATATTGATATAATTTTAGATCAAACTCTGTACACTATTATTTAATCATATATTATTATTCCAAAATATACATTATCTGTGCAGAGAATATTTCAATAAGGATGTCTTCTTATGTTGAGGTTATGTTTATTTTAATATTTAACATGCTATGTCATGCCCCTCATTGGCAGTGTCATTCCAGTCTTTATTTAATACATTTAACATTTTCAATTATTATTTGGTTATGATTGATGCTTGCTATTATTATAATCAGTTTTGGCATCTATTTAAGTTGTTTTTGTATGACCCAAACATTGGCTGTTTCAATCCACCTTTGCGGACACCTATTATGCGTTGTCAAATCATCACGACCTTCCCCGGCCCCCCCTAGCCTATCGGAGCCTTTCTCCCCTTACCGGAAGTGTTGTAGCTTCCGTTGTGGGAGAGAGGCTTGGTTCCCTAAGTGGAGCGCACTGGCGCCGCATTAGCAATGTGGATGACGTCATTGCGCACGTCCATGACGCTGGATCCATTGGGCGGAGCCGGACGGCGCTCTAGCCAATGCGGTCTGGCTGTGCTGGGAGCGAGGCTTGGCATGCGCTCAGGTGTTTCTGTAATGGCCGACCGAGCAGTCATGCCGTTTTTTAACATGTGTTTTTGAATTTTCACATGGTAAATATAGCGGTATTACACCGCTTATTACCCTTTTTCATTTTTGTGTATTTATACAATAAATCTATCACCATTTCTAATTACCAGGAAGTGGCATCAATTACGTCACTTCCGGTCTAGTGACACTCCCAGTGGGGGTCATTTCATGTTTAAATAGCGGTGAGGTGGGGGGGCTCCACACCCCAGATGAAGGCTTGGTAGCCGAAACATGTCGGGTGGACCCCTCACTATTACCGCGAACCCATTTCTGATCTCCTATCATGTGAGTGTTCATTTTGCTATTTTAATAAATTGATGTTTTTTTAAAAAACTTTATTATGCCATGTGAGCTTTCTTTCTCGCATGATATTTGAATTATCCATTGGGCCTGTTGGAGTGTCTTGGGGACGTTTGAAGCTGTGGTGAAACCCCCTCTCCCCCCCTTTCTTTGGAAGCCGAGGATCATCTGACGATTCACCCCGCCAGACCTGGTGGTCATTAAGCTTTCTCAGACTTGTGAGACGTAAGTCTTCTCAGGTCACCTGATTCCGGTAAGCCTCCTTAGATGCTTCGGTGTTGGTCCTGCCACCTATCTAGACCTTCCACCCATCTGTGATCTATCTATCCATCTACTAGAAGTGAACCACTTCGCTTAGGAGGAAACCCTGGGAATTTTTAAATTTTTATTTTAATATTTTTTTCATTTTTTTATATTTTTTATTTTTCATTTTTATCCTTATAAACTTTTGGTGGTGGTTTTCTGTTCCACTAGTCATTATTGACCTAAACACTAAATGGACTATATTATTTGATTTATTACATTTATACGTTTCTATATACCCAATATTTGTGTTTATAATACGGATTTATACTACCCATTTATTGTAGTCATTTTCATATGTCTATTTTGTATCACTTAGTGTTGTTTTCATACTGACTTTGTCCCGCAAAGGAAAAACTGACCCACTGTTCACATATGTTATATTTATGATTTGTATATACACATAGCGCTACACTATTTTTTTACTATTTTTGTTCTTGCCTGTGTCTAGTGGTGTGCTAGCTGCTAACTGTATATTATAATCACCTCTTGCTTTATTAACGTTTGGCGCAGCGCTGTACTCATTCTCTTTTTTGAAAGACTTTAACCCCCCTACAGTAGGGGAAGTAACCCAAGTGATACAAACACACGCCACCTATGAAATACTCTTTTCTTCCCTCATCGGTAATTACAATGTGGCTATTGATCTTTGGAAGCCATGGCTGGAGTGGTATGATAAGTCCATGATTACTGGTTAATATAATTATTATACATCACCCCAAACCAATATTGTCTTATATGTCAAACTTGTGACTGCACGTTTTTGTGTATGTTTTGTTCTTCTGTTCTGTTCAGTTCTCATGTATTTGACAATACCTCCTTTTAATTACTGGCCTTTTGAGGCAGTAAGTTTTGTATTTGCTGAAAACTTCTCAATAAAGAAATATTGAACCTGAGGGGGCGTGGCGACCGGACTCCAAGATGGACATTTAACAGAGGAGCTCCGCTCGTCCACCGGAGATAATCCGAAGCCATCAGAGCCCACCGGCAACATCCACGGCTCCAAACACCACCACCGAGTCAGCAATCCCTTGCCCAATGCATTGAGGATGCCCCGCAAAAACCCGCAACAGCCGTGGAAGCTGGACACCTTCTTTGGCACAGCATCGTGCGGGCTACAACAAAATGGCAGCGGCGGCGCTCGGAATACACAACAGCAGCGAAGGCCCGGAGCTCAAATAGGAGGCCACGGGACACCATCCAGTGAAACAAGCCGGCATACACTTCCCAGTGAATCCTCCTCTGGGGCATCCAGCCCTACTACCAGAAGCCCAGCTAAATACAAACCGAGAAGAGAATCCCCACACAGGCCGCAGACTGATCCCACTATGGAGGTAAACGGACCCCACCCTGCCCCCACAAATCAATATGCACATGGAGGGGACCCAATTGCAGACTTTCCCACAGCAGACATGCCAGTGTCAAACACAATGTTAAAGGACATGCTGCTGTCCCTGCAATCCTCCCTGCAGGCGGATATGTTTAAGGGGTTAAATGAATGTCAGAGGGAAGTTCAAGCCTTAGGCCACAGAGTGAATCATGTGGAAACAAAAATGGAAGAATACACTTCCTCATACAACTTGGTGGAGGCACACATGGCCCAAGGGGAAGATATAGCATGGCTAAAAGACAAAATGGCAGACCTCGAGGACAGGTCCAGGAGGAACAATCACAAAATGAGGGGCATACCCAAATCAATTCCCCCTAACCAGCTCTTACAGTTCGCCCTGGCCCTGTTCTCTACCTTATAACCAGGAGCAACTACCCAGGACCTCCTTGTGGATAGGATTCACGGGATCCTCAAACCATCACTTCTCCCTGATGACACCCCTAGAGATGTCTTACTGAGGGTACACTTCTATCACATCAAAGATCAAACACTACAAATTTCACGCAAACAGGAAAACATCCCTCAGCAATATGCTACCATCAGGTTGCTCCCAGATCTATCCAGGCACACTTTACAATGCCGTCGCAACCTGCTGATGATAACCAAACTGAGGAACCACAATATCCTCCACAAATGGAAATACCCTGCAACCCTCTCCTTTACCCACAACGAGACCACCATATCCGTGTCCAAACTGGAGGAAGGGCTGGCAGCCCTACGTCAATGGGGCATTCTCCCTGATCAAACCATTCCACCATCACCATCTGCAAACCTGCAAAACACATGCAAAACGAATGGCAGGTAGTATCCAAGAAGCGCTCTCCTAAGAAAAAAAACGGTGGGCAATCATAAAATTCGATCCACATTCATACTCCAATATCTCCGGAATCAAGATATCTTAATTTGATTCTCCTTTACACCTCTAACTTTTCAGTAGCAGCTAGGACTGCTCGAGCATCAGTTTATGGATCCATTTCTTATGTTAAATCAGTTGACTTTTCGTGTTTTTCTTTATTCTTCCTTTTGTTTATTGGATATACGCAGCATCATCCGAAGCAACATGTACTACATCACTGAAGAGGACAAACACCAGATACCCTCTTCACGTGAATTAACAACAACCCAGCAAAAACCCTACTGGAACTGTAAGTACCTGCACAACACTACAACAAAATCTCTCTACCTTTACAATGACAATCAAATTTCTATCAATTAACGCCCGAGGGCTAAACCACCCGGCAAAGAGATTCTCCCTATGGAAAGAAGCCTGCAAACAAGGGGCAGACATTCTTTGTGTTCAGGAAACACATTTCCAACTGAATAACACCACACAATGCTTGCACAATGCATTCCCAACTATATACATGATTTGTACCCCTAACAGCAAAAGAGGAGGCGTTCTATTGGCCATCAAAAACTCCCTTTCTTTCCAACCCAAAGATGTTACTATAGATGAAGGAGGTAGATATATCATTGTTACGGGAGACATCAACTCCAAACCATATACGATTGTCACGTTATATGCCCCAAACTCACATCAAATACGTTTCATAAAGAAAGTTCTCGCCAAAGCAAATGCCATGAAATATGGTAACCTCCTGATCTGCTGAGACTTTAATGTAACTTCAGATCCACTGCTGGACTCTTCTTCAGGTAAACCTAAAGGCACCCTATCCCTTCAGACACTGCTCCAAAATGAGGAATTATTTGATGCGTGGAGATGCCTTCACACCAACGAAAAAGACCACCTTTTTCGCAAACAGACATGGCTCATACTCTAGAATAGACATGTTCTTAACGGATAAATGGCTCTTACAAAACATTGAAACATCAAAAATACACTATATCCCATGGTCGGACCATGCTGCCATATCTATGTCTGTTGCGGAAAAAGGGAGTCTCCTCTTCACCCCCCATCTGGCGCTGCAATACTCGAGTTCTCCAAGAACCACACTTTCAAAAATCCCTATCTCAGCATCTCCACAACTATTTCTCAGAGAATACAGACTCGGTTGTAGACCTATATACTGTATGGGAGGCACACAAGGCCTTTATGAGGGGCATCCTAATACAAATAGGAGCTAGAGAAAAAAAAAGACAGACCCAGCAATTCAATAAAATTCTCTCCGACATACATGATATAGAAACACAAAACAAAAAATCACCATCAGAGCCCCTAACTAAACAACTGACCGCCCTCAGGGAGAAACTCAGAGAACTACTAACACAACAATATGATAAACATCTTAAGCGCTTAAATCTAAACTACTATGCCAATGCCAACAGAGCAGGTAAATACCTAGCTAATAGACTTAAAGTGGCTCGCACCAAAACTAGAATCGCATATTTAAAACACCCCACCTCCACACATAAAATTGTCAACCCCCAAGACATAGCAAACCAATTTGCTGCGTATTACAGTTCACTGTACAATCTACATACTGACACTAACACACCTCAACCAACAGCAAATAACATACAAAAGTTCCTGAGGAAGATAAATCTCCCATCTCTCTCAGAACTTCAACTAGATATATTGAATGCACCAATCACAGCCCAAGAGATAGAGAAAACTATACAATCTCTACCAAACCGGAAGTCACCTGGACCCGATGGATTCTCCAATGAATACTTTAAAACATTCAAGAACATACTTTCACCCCACATGTCACTAGTCTTTCATAAAGCCACAATATCCGCAACCCTACCCCAAGAGATGCTGAGAGCACATATAGTGACGCTACCGAAACCAGGTAAGGCTCCCAACACACCAGCCAATTGTAGGCCCATATCTCTTCTCAATTCAGATACCAAGATCTATGCGAAGCTACTAGCCAAAAGACTAACAAATGTCATACCTACAATAATCAAGCGCGACCAGATGGGCTTTGTGATGGGGAGACAGATGCAACCAGGAGAAACATTAATGTGCTACATCATGCTGAGCGAACTCAAACGCCTTCTCTGCTGTTATCTATCGACACAAAGAAGGCGTTCGACAGGGTTCATTGGACCTATATGAAAATGGTTTTAGATAAGTATGGTTTCAAAGGCTCCATATTGAAAGCAATTATGGCTCTTTACTCTTGCCCATCTGCACAGATATACTCCTCAGGTTTTCTATCCACACCCTTCAATATATCGAATGGGACAATCAAGGCTGTTCTCTGTCTCCAACCATTTTCAATCTAATGATAGAACCTCTGGCAGAAGCTATTAGAACTCATCCTCTGATCACGGGCTTCCAGTTTGGCTCTAGCAAGCACACCATCAACCTATTCGCAGAAGATGTAATCCTCCTCCTGACCAATCCACACACATCCCTCAACGAAGCACACACAATCCTCACTACTTTTGGGGATGTCTCATATTACAAAGTCAATTTCACTTAATCCCTAATACTGGACCTGGGAGTGCCTCCCCACACCCAAGCCACACTTCAAGCTTAATTACCTTATACATGGAGCACAGGAGGCATCACTTACTTAGGAATTACAATTACTAACAAAACGTCAGCACTTGCTAAAGCTAACATGTCCCCACTGATAGCCAAACTGGAGGCTCGGTTCAAGGATATATCAAAAAAAGAAATATCATGACTAGGCAGGATAACTGCTTACAAAATGTTGATATTCCCACAACTATTGTACATATTCCGCACCCTGTCGATCCACATCCCGTGTCATTACATCAGGAGCATAACAAAGCTTAGTTGGAGGTACATTTGGAATGGAAAAAAAGCCAGATGTTCATGAAACAATCTAACTTCCCATAGAAAAGCAGGAGGGGCGGGACTGGTGGACATTTATGACTACCTCTGGGTGGTGCGCCTAGACCAAATCAAATATTGGTTTCAAGAGACTAACACGCCACTATGGGTAGATATTGAAAAAACTATATCACCTACCAAAAACCTAACACTACTGCTTATGGGCGACAGGTGGGCACCATGGGACCCTAATATACTATCACCTCCAATGCAGACCTCTCTGAAGGCATGGAGATTTATTTTGGATCAGAATCATCAGGATACCCAAGCCACAAATTATAAACTACCCCTCACCCTGTTAGAATCCAAAATTACAATGAAAAAGTCAAAGACCTGACGGACCAGGGCATTACACTTATATCTGACCTATATGAGGGAACACAACACAAATCTGCAAACCAAATTATGGCACAATACCACCTTATGAACGACAAACTGTTCAAATGCTTGAGAATCACTCATTTCATTAAACTACAAACTTCCCCAAATATATCCCTTCCGAGTAAAATATGGAAATTTTACTCCACAGCCAAACAAGAAACAAAGGGCATATCATTCTTTTACAACCTAATACGGAATAAACTACAGTTCACAAAAACCATAGCAATGAAAAAGTGGGAGCTAGACATAGGTACCACCTTCTCTGATAAACAATGGATACACACCTTTAGAGAAACCCATAAAGCATCTTATTGTGTTAAACACTGGGAACTTATGATTAAAATGGTTAATAGATGGCATTATACCCCATATAGAATAGCTGCCTACTTTCCAGGGGTGTCACCGAAATGCTGGAGAGAATGTGGCCACATAGGAAACCTACTACATATGTTTTGGCAATGCCCAAGTATAATAAGCCTATGGAACCAGGTATTCCAATTAATTTCCTCCCTAACGGGAGTAATTACAAGACCAGACCCAGCTCTAGCACTTCTACACTTAAACATAGAAAAATTCCAGAACACCTTCGGACCAGTCATAACTCACATACTCCTAGAAACACGTTTACAGATTTTGCACAACTGGAAATTCAACAAAGCTATAAACATATCGGACATCATAACAGCAGTACATAGAAACTACACATTTGAACGTCTCATAGCGATTAACTCTATGAACTGTAAAATATTTGACAACTGTTGGTCTATCTGGCCCAAATTACTTTGATAAACTGATAATATAAAGATGTATATCTGATGATGCGTATACCAATGTACCTTTTGTATTCTGTTTAAATATGAAAACAATCAATAAACAATATTGAATTAAAAAAAAAGAAATATTGAACCTAAAAGACTCATAATGCCTCAGTGAATATACGTTGGGGTGTTTGCTTTCCAAAATGGGGTCATTTTGTGTGTAATTCCACTATGCTGGTACTCTAGGGCCTTCAAAAATGTGATAGGTAGGCAGGAAATTAGATGTGTAATTTATGTCTTGGAGGTGCTCCTTGGATGTTGGGCCTCTCTATGTGGCCAGACTGTAAAAAAAAGTCTCACATGTGGTATCGCCATACTCACTGTCAAGAAAGGGCTCACCTGCTGGTGGCACTGTGGCTCCCAGATCTATAGGCTGCAGTTCTGGTGTCCACCAGAGGGTGTCTCTCAGCAGCAAGAAGCTCATATCATTTCATATCATCAGTCATTACCTGATGCTCATTGTAGGAAGTATATTTAAGCCCTGCCTGTTCTTCTGCTGTTGCCTTGGTGTTCTGTCTCAATTTTCTCCCTGACCTGCATTCTTGTGTTCCTGCATCCTGCATCCCATTCCTGGACCATGACCCCAACTCTGCAGCCTGATCCCTTCCTGCCTGCTATCTCCATCTTCTTTTACCCTCTCCCTGCCCTGTCTTACTCCCAGCTCCCTCTGCTTGATCTCCCATGTATGACCCTGGCTCTGTGATGACTACACTTTGCATTCAATGCTTTATGTATATACTTAGTTTGGGCAGTTGTTGATTGTGTGTCAGTATTTGTTTGGCTATCTGGTTTGATTTACACAGTTTTGGTATATTGGAGGTGCATTTACATTTTATGTTATTCACTTATTTTTAAAGAAATTATATTATTTTACACTTTACTTGTGCCTGATTTCCTCTGTGGCATTCCACACATTTCTGGTCACACCTGTTCCTGACACTCACGAGGAGTAGCAGAATGTATTTTGGGGTGAAATGCTTGGTACGTACAGTGCCTTGCAAAAGAATTCACCCCCCATTGTCATTTTTCGTGCTTTGTTGCCTCACAACCTGGAATTAACATGGATTGTTTGAGGATTTGCATCATTTAATTTACAAAACATACCCACAACTTTGGTGAAGATTTTTTAATTTTTTTATTGTGAAGCAAACAAAAAATAGGATACAATATCAGAAAAAGTCAATGTGTATAACTATTTACCCCCCTAAAGTCAATACTTTGTAGAGCCACCTTTTGCGGCTATCACAGCTCTAAGTCACTTTGGATAAGTCTCTATGAGCTTGCCACATCTTACCAATGGGATTTTTGCCCATTCCTTGTTGCAAAACTGCTCCAGCTCCTTCAAGTTGGATGGTTTGCGCTTGTGAACAGCAATCTTTAAGTCTGACCACAGATTTTCTATCGGATTGAGGTCTGGGCTTTGGCTAGGCCATACCAACACATTTACATGTTTCCCCTTAAACCATTCAAGTGTTGCTTTAGCAGTGTGTTTGGGGTCATTGTCCTGCTGGAAGGTGAACCTCCATCCTAGCCTCAAATCACACACAGAGTGGTACAGGTTTTGCTCAAGAATATCCCTGTATTTAGCACCATCCATCTTTCCCTCAACCCTGACCAGTTTCCCAGTCCCGACTGCTGAAAAACATGTTGATGGTGTTCTTTGAGTGATGTGATGTGTTGGGTTTGTGCCATACATAGCATTTTCTTTGATGGCCAAAAAGTAAAATTTTAGTCTCATCAGACCAGAGCACCTTCCTCCATACATTTTGGGAGTCTCCCACATGCCTTTTCACAAACTCAAAATGTGCCATTTTGATTTTTACTGAAAGTAATGGCTTTCTTCTGGCAACTCTGCCATAAAGCCCAACTCTATGGAGCGTACGGCTTATTGTTATCCTCTGTACAGATACTTCAGTCTCTGCTGTGAAACTCTGCAGCTCCTCCAGGATTCCTTAGGTCGCTGTGCTTCCTCTCTGATTAGTGCCCTCCTTGCCCGGTCTGTGAGTTTTGGTGTGTGGCTGTCTCTTGGCAGGTTTGCTGTTGTGCCATGTTCTTTCAATTTGGTTATGATAGATTTGATGGTGCTCCTAGGGATCATCAAAGATTTGGATATTTTTTTATAACCTAACCCTGACTTGTACTTCTCAACAACATTGTCCCTTACTTGTTTGGAGAGTTTCTTGGTCTTTGTGACAGTGTTTGATTAGTGGTTCGTCTTGCATAGGTGTTGCAGCCTCTGGGGCCTTTCAAAAAGGTGTGTATATGTAATAACAAATCATGTGACACTTAGATTGTACACAGGTGGACATCATTTCACTAGTTATGTGACTTCTGAAGGTAATTGGTTGCACCAGAGCTTTTTTATGGGCATCATAACAAAGGGGGTGAATACATAAGCACATGCCAATTATCAGTGTTTTATTTCTGAAAAAATTGTTTTATGTACATATTTTTCTAATTTTACTTCACCAACTTAGACTATTGTGTTCTGATCCCTCACATATAATTCAGATTAAAAAAAACATTGAACTAAAGGCTGTAATGTAACAATAGATAAAAAACCAAGGGGGTGAAAACTTTTGCAAGGCATTGTACATGCTATATGTTAGAAATATCTTATAAATTGACAAATTTGTGTAAAAAAAGTTTTTATTTTCTTTCCACATTTTACGAAAAAATGACATGTTCAAAAGACTCATATTGCCCCACAGAATATACGTTAGGGTATTTGCTTTCCAAAATGAGGTCATTTTGTGGGTGTTTCCATTGTCCTGGTGCTTAAAGGCCTTCAAAAGTGGGATAAGTAGTCAGGAAATTAGATGTGTAATTTATGCTCCTAGAGTGCCTGAAGGAGCTACTTGAATGTTGGGCCTCTATATGTGGCCAGGCTGTGTAAAAGTCTCACACATATGGTATCACCATACTCAGGAGAAATAGCAGAATGTATTTTGGGGTGTAATTTTTGCTATTTACATGCTATGTGTTAGAAATATCTTATAAATTGACATCATTGTGTAAAAAAAAATAGGTTTTCGTTTTCTTTCCACGTTTTCTAAAAACTTAGCGAAAAAAATGATGTTTAAAAGATTCATAATGCCCCATAGAATATAGGTTGGGGTGTTTGCTTTCCAAAATTGGATCATTTTGTGTGTAATTTCACTGTCCTGGTGCTCTAGGGCCTTCACAAATGTGATAGGTAATCAGGAAATTAGCACGAAAAAAACTCACCCAAGCTCTACCGCTATATAGTATAGTTGGTGTGTAGAGTAGTTGGTGCTCTGGCTAATTAAGCTCACAAAAGATCCATAGAAAGTACAGGCCGGCAACTTGACAGCTTCTCCATAGAAAATATTTGTGTGAGCATTACAGCAATAACATCATCCAAAAATACTGACGCGTTTCAGCCTTAGGCCTTCATCAAAAGCAAAAATATGACATTAAAAACAAGTATATATAAGGGAAGCAGCCCTTGTAAGGTATGAAGGGCATAAATCACTTGATTAAAAAATCAACCCATTAATTGGTTACAGGTGGAGATGGCCAGACCTGGGCCAAATAAAGACCCACAAAAACAGGGGATTTCAACAAAGAGCACAAAATGTTAACCATTGCAGTCCCACTGATACAACATTGGAAGATTTTCAATAAAAAATCATTATAGAAAAAGAGGATTTGTTGCGCTAAAATAAGAACAGAAAAAAAAAACAATATGAATAGCTGCTAACACAATATTGTTGGATACAATAATAGAAATAGGGGATAAAAGGCGTAGCTCTAAAAAATGGTGGTAAATAAATGAAGAGTTCATATAGAATAAATTCAATAATATAAAAATGGTCTATTAATCAAAATGCAGTCCATCTGGAGAATTCAATAAGATGAAGAGAAGAGAACCGTCACCAATACCCGATATAACTGACCCTTACCGTCAGTGTATGGGATATACACAATGAACAAATCACTAAATGGTCAGATCCACGGTTACTCCTATTCATCAAATGATCCACTATTTAAGCAAGAGATCCTTCTTCCACTGACCCACAAGATGTAAACAACTTAATCTCGGCAACACCATGTCTAAAAAGTATGCTCCAGAGGTATAGCACGGTTGTCACATGTATGGGGAATGAAAGAAACATGTGCAGACATCCAACAGAAGGGCAAATTTATTCCAATAAACACTACATATAATACTCACATGTAATATGTGCAATACAGGGAAAAAGAAAAAGCGCCAAGCACTTCCTACCAACGAGATGACAGCCACTACTCCATCCACACCACTGCGTCACTCGTCCCTTGCTCTACCCAACGTTTCGTTACAAACGTGCACCTTAAGGGGCATGGTCATGACGTGTGACGCTACTACTTATATAGGGGACGGACATGAGTGAAGAGCCGGAAGTAGCGTGCATTCCACAGGGCGGAAGTTATTATGTCCTGGCCACTGAGCCGCAACTCCCAGGAATAAACAACACATAATAATCCAAGATGCGCTCCACAGGCCGCCGAAAATCAATGTCATCCATGACCCGTGAGCACATTACATAGGAAGAAAGAGAGGGCAATGTGAACTAGTAAACCAAACAATATAGTGCATTCCAGATAGCAGAAGTAACCACTTCCTAAACACCGGAACGCAACCACCATACAACAATTAGTAAAAACAGGCTTTCGACTGGCCCAAAAAGAACTCCATAAGCCAAAAAATATAATATAAATATAATATAATATAATATAATATAAAAATATAATGGTAATAAAACAGTATACAACTATAATACATAGTTCATAATAAAAAAACATAAAAAAAACAAATACACAGAAAACCCCAGACAAAATGGACTAACAGTCCAAGAGCCTAGCTAAAAATCGATAAAATAATGACCTCATTGACCCCAGCACAGAAGTAAACTAAAGCACTAAAAAGGATGTGGGTCTAAAAGACTCAGGCCTCTTTAATCTCAGTAAGGCTAGTCTTTCTAATGAAGAGAAACATGTCCTCAATCATGGCCTTAAGTTTGCCCCCTCTAAATCCCTGAATAAATTTAAGACATTCATTGATGTCCAAAAATTTATTTGCAAAACTAGCATTCAACGCCATATGATGTGCAATCCTTACCACTCTAATGCCCCGTACACACGGTCGGACTTTGTTCGGACATTCCGACAACAAAATCCTAGGATTTTTTCCTACGGATGTTGGCTCAAACTTGTCTTGCATACACACGGTCACACAAAGTTGTCGGAAAATCCGATTGTTCTAAACGCGGTGACGTAAAACACGTACGTCGGGACTATAAACGGGGCAATGGCCAATAGCTTTCATCTCTTTATTTATTCTGAGCATGCGTGGCACTTTGTCCGTCGGATTTGTGTACACACGATCGGAATTTCCGACAACGGATTTTGTTGTCGGAAAATTTTATATCCTGCTCTCAAACTGTGTGTGTCGGAAAATCCGATGGAAAATGTGTGATGGAGCCTACACATGGTCGGAATTTCCGACAACAAGGTCCTATCACACATTTTCCGTTGGAAAATCCGACCGTGTGTACGGGGCATAACATTGCAGTTTCAGTGGACATGAGAAATTCAAGATTAACAAATGCTTCATTATTTAATCCTCCAGGCCCTGTGGCACCTGCCATTACTGTTTTTACGCATTTAGTTAACAAGGATTTGCACTCATTACAAATAAAGAAAAATAGGAGGGAGTACACATTTAAGAGAGGTCTAGAAATGCTCAAAGGCAGAGATGATATTATTGTACGTCCTGCAGATAAAGGGGGGGGATAACTATCCTTGATAAGAAAGCCTACAATGCTGAGATGTTGAGGCTATTGTCAAATCGAACCACGTATACCTTTAAGAGGGAATCCCACTGCAAGTTACAAAAAATAACTTGTTACTCTTGTTGAGGAAGGTTTTCAGAAGAGAATTATCTCTAAAAAAGAGAAAGCTTTTCTGATTCCGGTAGCACCGAGAGTTCCGGTCATCTATTATTTACCGAAGGTGCACAAGGATCCTGTTTGCCCCCCTGGAAATCAATCATTAGTGGCATCGATTTGGTTACTTCCAGGGTGGGCAAATATATTTATCACTTCTTGCAACCTCTGGTTATTAAGACCCCCTCTTATTTGAGGGATTCCACCCAGGTGATTAACATACTCCAGCATTTGGAATGGAAGGACACTTTTATATAGGGATGAGCAGAACATCCCCCGGTTCGGTTCGCACCAGAACCTGCGAATGGACCGAAAATTTGCACGAACGTTAGAACCCCATTGACGTCTATGGGACTCGAACGTTTGAAATCAAAAGTGCTCATTTTAAAGGCTAATTTGCATGGTATTGTCCTAAAAAGGGTTTGGGGACCCGGGTCCTGCCCCAGGGGACATGTATCAATGCAAAAAAAGTTTTAAAAACGTCCGTTTTTTCGGGAGCAGTGATTTTAATGATGCTTAAAGTAAAAAAAAAAAAAAGTGAAATAGTCCTTTAAATATCGTACCTGGGGGGTGTCTATAGTATGCCTGGAAAGTGGCATGTGTTTCCCGTGCTTAGAACAGTCCCTGCACAAAATGTCATTTTTAAAGGAAAAAAAGTCATTTAAAACTGCTTGCGGCTTTAATGTAATGTCGGGTCCTGGCAATATGGATGAAAATCAGTGAGACAAACGGCATGGGTACCCCCAAGTCCATTACCAGGCCCTTTGGGTCTTGTATTGATATTAAGGGGAACCCCGCACCCAAATGAAAAAAGGAAAGGTGTGGGGCCCCCAGGCCCTATATACTCTGAACAGCAGTATACTGGCGGTGCAAACAAGACAGGGACTGTAGATTTGTTGTTAAGTAGAATCTGTTTGTAATTTTGAACTGGTACATTTTTAACGTGTTTAGCTCCAGCCAAAAAATCTATGGAAAACCTAGGGAAGGGTTATCACCCCTGTGACATTTGTTTTGCTGTCTGTGCTCCTCTTCAGAAGATTTCACCTCACTTTTTGTCCCAATGACAAATGTTTTTTGAAAATTTGGGGTTTTTCGTGAAACAAGGATTGGTGATAAAGCATCAGTGGAAAGGAGAAAAGTTATTCCCATATTAACTCTTACAGGAGAAAATTTCCCTTCTTAGGGGTAGCTTTCATCTCACTTCCTGTTGTCTCCTTCTGTTTGCAAGTGGGAGTCGTTTTTAAGTTGGATGTTTGAAAGTAGGGGCCTGCCCTATATACTCAGCAGAAATTTGGGCCTTAGGTGTTGTTGTGGCCACAACACTGTAAGCCCTCACAGGGCCCTGCTGTGAAATATTAGATCAAGAATTGAAATTACATGCCCCTGTTGAACAGGGGCAGAAAAATTGGGCCTTTGGTGGTGGTGGTGGTGGTGCTGGTGCTACAACACTGTAAGTCCTCACAGATACTCTTGGTGGGCGCAGAAACGGGCCCTGCTGTGAAATATTAGATCAAGAATTCTAATTACTTGTCCCTGTTGAACAGGGGCTGAAAAATTGGGCCTTAGGCACTGGTGCTGGTGCCACAACACTGGAACCCCTCACAGATACTCTAGTTGGAGCGCAGGAACTAGCCCTGCTGCAAAGAATTGCAGCAAAAATTATAATTACACGCCCCTGTTAAAAAGGGGCTGAAAAATTGGGCCTTAGGCACTGGTGCCACAACACTGCAACCCCTCTCAGATACTCTAGTTGGAGTGCAGGAACTAGCCCTGCTGCAAAGAATTGCATGAAAAATTGTAATTATATGCCCCTGTTAAACAGGGGCTGAAACATTGGGCCTTAGGCACTGGTGGCGGGACTTGCGGTGCCCAGAACCAAAAATGTTCTTACAAGCTATCATCATGATCATTGAGGAGGAAGAGGATAATTACTCAGTATAACAGGATAGTCACTCAGCATCAGCATAGGCAGTCTTTGAAGGGATCTGACATTTAAAAAAAAATGTATTCGGTTATGTCAGCATCAGGTGCTTGGTAGCTGGTGGTGATCCAAGACTGATTCATTTATATGAAGGTCAGTCGATCGACCGAGTTGGTGAACAGACGCACCCTGTGATCGGTTACAAAGCCTCCAGCAGCACTGAATGTGCGTTCCAAAAGAACACTGGATGCAGGACAGGCCAGTAGCCCAATTGCATACTGTGCAAGCTCTGGCCAGTGATCCATCCTCAAGACCCAGTAACCCAGAGGATTTTCGGTGGGAAAGGTGTCCAAGTCAGATCTTGCCCCTAGGTATTTCTGCACCATGTAAAACAGACGCTGACGATGGTTGCTGGAACCGATCATACCTTGGGGCTGCGGACTAAAAAATTGTCTGAACGCATCGGTCAGACGGCCACCTTCTCCACCGCTCCTTCTTTGACTGACCGAAGCCTCAGCAACACGTTGTCCAGAAACAGGAGTTTGTAACCTCCCAGTCTCTGGGAACGCGTTGCACAGATCTTTCTGCAAGGCCTCCCGAAGATGTTTCATCCTCTGCTCCCTCTGTGGCAGCAGGATAAGGTCCGCAACCTTACCCTTGTAACGTGGATCAAGGAGGGTTGCCAGACAGTAACGATCCCCCTCCTTGATACCACGAATACGAGGATCCTTCCGCAGGCTTTGCAGGATCAGGGAGGCCATGCAGCGTAGATTTGCTGAGGCATTCGGTCCGGAGTCCTCTGGGTCACTAAGGACGACATGATCTGCAGCCACCTCCTCCCAGCCATGTACAAGTCCATGTGTTTCTTGGGACTGTAAATGATCCCTTAAAGACTGCTGCTGATGCTGAGTGCCAGGCTCCACCTCCATACTGACACAATCCTCCTCCTCCACTTCCTGTGTGATCGGCGGGCAAGCAGGAACACTGTCTGGATAAAGGGGGCCTTGAGAGCTAAGGAAGTCCTCCTCTTCCTGCCTCTGTTCTGCCTCAAGTGCCCTGTCCATTATTCCACGCAGCGTGTGCTCCAACAGGTGGACAAGGGGGACAGTGCCACTGATGCATGCACTGTCACTGCTCACCATCCTCGTGGCCTCCTCAAATGGTGACAGGACAGTGCATGCATCCCTGATCATGGCCCACTGGCGTGGGGAAAAAAAAACAAGCTCCCCTGACCCTGTCCTGGTGCCATAGTCGCACAGGTACTCATTGATGGCCCTCTGCTGCGTGTGCAGCCACTGAAGCATGGTCAATGTTGAGTTCCACCTGGTGGGCATGTCACAGATTAGGCGGTTCTTGGGCAGGTTAAATTCCTTTTGGAGGTCTGCCAGCCAAGCACTGGCATTATATGACCGGCAGAAATGCACACAGACTTTCCTGGCCTGCCTCAGGACATCCTGTAAGCCTGGGTACCTGCCCAAGAACCACTGCACCACCAAGTTAAGGACGTAAGCCAAACAGGGCACATGGGTCATTTGTCCCTGTTGGAGGGCGGAGAGGAGGTTGGTGCCATTGTCGCAAACCACCATTCCTGCCTTAAGTTGGCATGGCGTCAACCACCTCTGAACCTGCCCCTGCAGAGCTGACAGAACCTCTGCCCCAGTGTGGCTCCTGTCCCCCAAGAACACCAGCTCAAGCACCACATGGCATCTTTTGGCCTGCATACTTGAGTAGCCCCTTGAACGCCTACGGAGCACCGCTGGTTCCCAGGACAAAGCAAAAGAAGAGGCCATGGAGGAAGAAGAAGAGGAGGGGGTGGAGGAGAGAGGTGTGTCAGAATCATTAGTAGTGGCATTTTGGAGGCGTGGTGGTAGAACAACCTCCAACACTACTGCACCTTGTCCTGCATCCTTCCAAGCTGCCAGCAGAGTCACCCAATGCGCAGTTGAAGTGCTAGCAATTTTGCCAAGCTAGCATTCAACCGCTGGGCATGTGAATGGCTGAGAGCGAACTTCTTTCGGCGGTGCAGCAGCTGGGGCAGGGAAATTTGCCTGGTACAATCTGATGTCGGTGTACCAAAAGCAGATTGCCCACAAGTACTTGGCTGTGACACACCTAATTCTATACCTTCATTCCTCTCAGTGCAGGTCTCGGAGAGGACTGAAGGTATAGTGGGGTTGGAGATCTCAGCTGATGAGGAGCAAGGAGAGGTCCTTTTTGTTCTTTGGTGTGGGTCTTTTAGGCACGCTTGCCAACAAACTGCCTGGCAGGTCAACATATGTCTGGTCAAGCATGTGGTGCCCAAGCAGGAGATGTTTTGTCCACGTGAGACACGCTTGAGACATATGTTGCAAATAGCAGCGGTGTGATCTGATGCACTCGTCTCAAAAAAGGCCCACACCAAAGAACTTTTGGAATAACGCGCAGAGACAGCAGCGCCCTGCACATGCAGAGCTTTGCGGTGTGATGCAGTCAGTGTGCTGCCCTTAGGCTGGCCCCTGGAGGGCATCCTGCCTCGTTGGTGATGTGCCTCCTCCTCCTCCTCTCTCCTATCAGGCACCCACATTGAGTCAGTGACCTCATCATCCCCTCCCTCCTCATCACTGGAGCAAACCTGGCAGTATGCTGCAGCAGGGGGAGCATGACTGCCAGATTGCTGTCCTTCTTGGGCACCCCTCTGTCTGTGCCCACGTTACTGCCTTCATCTAGCTCAGTATCATCATCAGAGCCTTCTAAACGCTGGGCATCCTCCTGGAGCATGTACCCAACACTGTGGTCAAACAGTTCAAGGGACTCCTCAGGAGAACATGGTGGGGCTAGGGAAGGAGTCACTAATGCCATTGAGCCGAGGGAAGAGGCCGCGTTGGCAGCTGCTTTGCCAGACAAAGTACCCTGAGCATGGGTGAGAGAGGATGAGGAGGATGAGAACGGCTTGGTCATCCACTCGACCAAGTCTTCCGCATGTTGCGGCTCAACAGCCAGTTTCCGAAAAAAAGGCCAATCGTGTCCCATGGTATGTGCTGATGAGGATGCACCGTCTCCACGACCAGCACTGTTGCCTCTAGACACAGAGCCTGCTCGCCCTCTTTTATTGGCTTGTGACTGTCTGCCTCTTCTTGACCTTCCAGACATACTAATGGCCTGCAGTGAGATGTAGCTGCACTAAGCTGGGATATATATATATATATATATATATATATATATATATATATATATATATATATGTATATGTATGTATATGTATATATATGTATATGTATATGTATGTATATGTATATATATGTATATGTGTATATATATATATATATATATATATATATATATATATATATATATATATACTGCAGCTAACAAAATCAACTGCCTGCCTGTATTATGAGAACACTACCGATCTTCTACAGGTAGCTTTAGATGAACACTGTGCAGGGGTCGCACTACACTAACTTGTAGCTTTAGCTGACCACTGTGCAGAGGACGCACTACACCAACGTTAAAATAATGTAGCTGCCTGCAGTAGTGATAGGATCAGGAAAACACCACCAACCTTCTACAGGTAGCTTTAGCTGAACACTGTGAAGAGGACGCACTACACTAACGTTAAAATATTGTAGCTGCCTGCGGTATTGATAGGATCAGGAAAACACCACCAACCTTCTACAGGTAGCTTTAGCTGAACACTGTCCAGAGGTTGCACTACACTAATGCGTAAATAATGTAGCTGCCTGCGGTAGTGATAGGATCAGGAAAACACCACCAACCTTCTACAGGTAGCTTTAGCTGAACACTGTGCAGAGGTCGCACTACACTAACGTGTAAATAATGTAGCTGCCTGCGGTAGTGATAGGATCAGGAAAACACCACCAACCTTCTACAGGTAGCTTTAGCTGAACACTGTGAAGAGGACGCACTACACTAATGTTAAAATAATGTAGCTGCCTGCGATAGTGATAGGATCAGGAAAACACCGCCAACCTTCTACAGGTAGCTTTAGCTGAACACTGTGAAGAGGACGCACTACACTAACGTTAAAATAATGTAGCTGCCTGTGGTAGTGATGGGATCAGGAAAACACCACCAACCTTTTACAGGTAGCTTTAGCTGAACACTTTGCAGAGGTCGCACTACACTAACTTGTAGCTTTAGCTGAACACTGTTCAGAGGATGCACTACACTAACTTGTAGCTTTAGCTGAACACTGTGCAGAGGTCGCACTACACTAACTTGTAGCTTTAGCTGAACACTATGAGGAGGATGCACTACACTAGCTTGTAGCTTTAGCTGAACACTGTGCACTACACTAACTTGTAGCTTTAGCTGAACACTGTGAGGAGGATGCACTACACTAACTTGTAGCTTTAGCTGAACATTGTGCAGAGGTCGCACTACACTAACTTGTAGCTTTAGCTGAACACTGTGCAGAGGTCACACTAAACTAACTTGTAGCTTTAGCTGAACACTGTGAAGAGGACGCACTACACTAACTGTAAATAGTCTAGCTGCCTGACTGTGGTACTAATAGGATCAGAAGAACACCAGCAATTTTCTTCAGGTAGCTGTAAATACTGTAACAACACAAGCCTGCCTGTCAGTAGGAAGATAATAACAGGAACGGATCTAGCTAAAATGAATACAGTATATATATATATATATATATATATATATATATACACTGTATTCATTTTAGCTAGCTTTAGCTGTATATATATATATATATATATATATATATATATATATATATATATATATATATATATATATATATATATATATATATATATATATATATATATATACAACACCTGGGATGCATATATATACACAATACACTGTAAGTGCAGCTAACTGACTGACTGTCCTGCCTAATCTATCTAACTTAAATCAAATGACACTGTCTCTCTGTCTCTGTCTCTCAACGCCGGAACACACACTACACAGGGCCACTGTGCAGGTGGCCTTATATAGTGTGGGGCGTGTACTAAACCCCTGAGCCATAATTAGCCAAAGCCACCCTGGCTTTGACCAATTACAGCTCTCTCTACAGATGGAACTGTGATTGGCCAAGCATATGGGTCATAGTGCATGCTTGGCCAATCATCAGCCAGCAATGCACTGCGATGCAGTGAATTATGGGCCGTGACGCGCCACACGAATTTGGCGCGAACGGCCCATATCGTTCGCAATTCAGCGAACGGGCGAACAGACGATGTTTGAGTAGAACATGGGTTGGACTCAAACATGAAGCTCATCCCTACTTTTATACTTGCGACCGCAGATGTCTCTTTGCTATATACTGTGATCACACATCAACATAGGATGGAAGCAGTAGACCATTTTTTACAACAAGATACTCTCCATGTCAAACAGAGATCATTCATTTTGAGGCTTCTGGATTATGCCATGGAGTGTAATTATTTTTGGCATGATGCCTCCTATTATGTGCAGGATAGGGGGGTGGCCATGGGGACCAAATTTGCCCCAAGCATGGCTAACCTTTTCATGGCCAAATGAGAGGAGTATGTTGTCTATCAAGAGTCCAGGTCTGATCTTGTACTCTGGAGGAGGTATATAGATGACTTCCTCCTCCTGTAAGATGGTAGTCTTGAATCCCTCAATAACTTTATTATTGGTCTGAACAACAATGATAGGGGTATTCTCCTAACTCACGAAACAAGTACTGTGGAGATCCATTTTTTTACCTAAGAATTAGAGTGATCGAAAGACAGATTGATACATCAACTTATTTCAAGGAAACCGACCGTAACGGTTTCATTGACATCAAGAGTTGCCAACATAAGGCCTGGTTGCAATTGATTCCCAAAAGTCAGTTTCTGAGGTTGAAGCAGAACTGTACTAATCTGGATGATTTTGACAGAGAAGCCTCAATCCTCAGAGGACAATTCCTTGAAAAATGTTATAGTGTAAGCGAACGTGATGACGCACTCTGTTTGGCCCAAATGAGGAATAGAGATGACCTATTGGTTGCCAAACCAAAAGTGCAGGATGACTCTTTCAAATGTTCTTTCATCACTGGCTATTCTAATCAGCATTATGACAAAAAAATAATGCAAAAACATTGGAAAGTCTTAAGAGGTGATCGAGTTCTGGGCTCAAGCCTACCTGAACAGCCATGGGTTGTTTATCGAGGAGTTCCTCCATTGAAGTTACAGGTTGCCCCAAATATAGTCAATCCACCAAAGCAATTATCTTTTTTCAGAGTATGGGAGGCTTCTACCCATGCAGGAGATGTCCTATTTGCAAATTGAACGCAAGTAGGAGTAGGAGGACAGATTCCTTCCAGTCAACCTCTACTCAAACCCTTCATCACGTGTTCTACTAAAAATGTGGTTTATGTTATTAAGTGTCCATGCGGGAAGCAGTATATAGGGCAAACTATATGCAGGCTTCATGTAAGGCTCAACGAGCATGTGGCTAACATCAGATGTGGCTTTCCAAAACATAGCCTCTCTAAACATTGGGCCCTGAAGCATGATTGCAACCCAAGGGGTACTACATTCCAGGTTATAGATACATTTTGTGAACATTGGAGGGGTAGCAATACGGTGAGGGAAGTTTCACGTTTGGAAACAAAGTGGATCTACCAAGCCCAGACTTACACCCCATTCAGTATGAATATCGAATGGGATGTTAATGCATTTATTAATAATGGGTAAAATACCTTGATCTATGGGTTTCCCTGGGTTCACTACACAATGGTAGAATCCCTTGACTTGTGCATTGCTCTACGTGCATCATATAATGGTATACCGTTTTTATTGAACCTGTCTTTCATTTATTTTTATTTTTTGAAACTTCTGTGCTGGGGGCAATGAGGTCATTATTTTATCAATTTTTAGCTAGACTCTTGGACTGTTAGTCCATTTTGTCTGGGGTTTTCTGTGTATTTGTTGTTTTATGTTTTTAATTATGATACATGTATTATAGTTGTATACTGTTTTATTACCACAAGAGGTCGCTGCTCCACAAGCCCACACGTACTCATAATCCCTCCTCCCATTAGATGTATTGTAAAGATTATTTATGACTGAATTTGGCTTTTATTTTTAACCTTTTGAGGTTATATTTTAATGGTTATATTTTCTTTGTATTTTTTGGCTTATGGAGCTCTTTTTGGGCCAGTCGAAAGCCTGTTTTTACTAATTGTTGTATGGTGGTTGCGTTCCAGTGTTTAGGAAGTGGTTACTTCTGCTATCCGGAATGCACTATATTGTTTGGTTTACTAGTTCACATTGCCCTCTCTTTCTTCCTATGTAATGTGCTCCCGGGTCATGGATGACGTTGATTACCGGCCTGTGGAGTGCATCTTGGATTATTATGTGTTATTTATTTCCAGGAGGTGCGGCTCAGTGGCCGGGAGATTACCACTTCCGCCCTATGGAACTCACGCAACTTCTGGGAGGTTCGGTTCATTGTCTGGCAAATAATAACTTCCGCCCTGTGAAATGCACGCTATTTCTGGCTCTTCACTCATGTCCGTCCCCTGTATAAGTAGTAGCATCACACGTCATGACCACGCCCCTGAAGATGCACGTTTGTGATGAAACGTTGGGTAGAGCAAGGGACGAGTGATGTAGTGGTGTGGACGGAGAAGTGGCCACCATCTTGTTGGTAGGAAGTGCTGGGTGCTTTCCCTTTTGCCTGTATTGCACATATTACATGTGAGTTTTATATGTAGCTTTTAATGGAATAAATTTGCCCTTCTGTTTGATATCTGCGCAATGAGACTTTTTCTTTCATTCCCTATACATGTGACCACCGTGCTATACCTTTGGAGCATACTTTTTAGCCAAGGTGTTGCCGAGATTAATTTGTTTACATCTGGTGGGTCAGTGGAAGAAGGATCTCTTGCTTAACTAGTGTATCGTTTGATGAATAGGAGTAATCGTGGATCTGACCATTTAGTGATTTGTTCATTGTGTATATCCCATACACTGACAGTAAGGGTCAGTTATATCGGGTGTTGGTGACGGTTCTCTCTCTCTCTTTATCTTATTGAATTCTCCAGATGGACTGCATTTTGATTAATAGACCATTTTTATATTATTGAATTTATTCTATATGAATTTATTTAAATTTTTAGCGCTACACCTTTTATCCCCTAATAAAAAATCATTAATTGCTATACTTCAGAGCATTATTTAAAAAACAGGCTAACATCTATCCTATTGTTCATACCCAACGGCATTCTGGCATTTATCGTGTGTACCCACCACACCTCCCGTTGGAGCAGGGTGCGATGAGTATCCCCCCCCTTGTAGACCGTTTAACATGTTCTAAACCAAAGAAAGAAAAAGTATCAAGGTTACCTCCATGCATATTTAGATACATTAGAAATATTTTTGAAATTTGGATTGACAGTGTCATTATAGTGTTCAGAGACCCTGGTTCATAGGTGGCGAATGATGCAACCCACATACTGTATCTGACAAGCACTTCATGCCACTACATAAACCACTGATTTAGAGCTACAATTAATAAAATGTTTAAGAGTGTAGGTTTTGCCTGTGGAAAAAAAGGTGACAGTTTTGGTTTTTCTGTGTCTTCTACATTGTCTATGTATGCTAGTGCCACAAGGAGAAGATCCAGTGGCACTTAGCCATGTCCGTGGGGGATGATGAGTATGAAAAAGGATAGGAGATAGGATAGATCCCAGTGTGGGAGCCCTTCTACTGGAAAAACTATATCCCTGTTGTAAAATGTCATACAATGTCTTATCCACATATAGAATGGGAAGGCACTTTTTGACAATTGCTACAATTTGATTATATTGTCTAGAGTAAGTAGTAACAAAGTGTATGTTATTTCTATTAAAATGGGACTGTCTTTTCATACTAGGGTTCTCAGCATTTTTTAGCATGCTATCTTTATCCTTTTTCTCCGCCTTGATCCTGCCATTATCAATCAAATGTTTTTTGTATCCTCACCTCATTAGTCTTTCTGAGACTACAGTACATTCTTTCTCATAATCTTCATGATCAGAGCAGTTCCTTTTTGCTCACACAAACTCCCCCACTAGTAGCGCATGTATGGTATGAAAGGGGTGACAACTCGTAGCAAGCAAAAGTGAATTGCCAGTACATTGCTTTCTGAAGGTTTTTGTAGTTACCCTGCCACTGTCAATGTGTCCAGTAAGTGTTATATCCAAATAATCAATACTGACAGAGTGAAAGTGATGACTCCAAATTTAAATGGTTGTTTTTAAGATACTGAATAAAAGAATCTATCATAGAGATCAGGCCAATCCACACCAGGGCCAGGTCATCTATGTAGCGACAGTACCAGGCAATGTACACTCTGAAAGGATTATTATGTGTGAAGAGAAAAACCTCTTCCCACCACCCCATATATAAATTTGCCAGTGAGGGAGAAAATTTAGCCCCCATCAAGGCACCTTGGCATTGTATGTAAAAGGATGAGTCAAACATGAAATAATTATGTTTCAAAAGAAACTCAATGGCCAAAAGTAGAAAATCGCACAGTACCCAACTATAAAAACTGTACAATATAAGGTGGTGCTTAATAGCCTCCAAGGCTAAATAATGTGGTATACATGAAAATAATACCTTAACATCAACAGTGATCCAAGTATTGGTTGCTGACCATTTAATTTCATGTGTATAGACAAGAAGGTGACCAGTGTCCCTAAGATAACCTGGTAGACGAGTGACGAGGTGTTGAAGATGTTCATCCACCCACTCACCAAGTCTGTCTAATGGGGACCCTATGCTTGCAACAATGGGACAACCCTGTACAGGAATATGATTTTTATGTACTTTAGAAAGGTGATGGAACACTGGAACAATCGTTTTTTCTACCATCAAATAATCAATCATTTTTTGTTCCAGTATTCCTGCATTCCTTCCTTCATCCAAAAGAAGTCTCATTTTGCACTATATAGCTGGAGTTGGATCTGTGCTGAGTATGCGATATGTAGTTGCATCATTCAGCTGTCTCAGTGCTTCTTCCCTATAGCTGTCAATGTCTAAGACAACCACCATCCCACCCTTATCTGCTTTCCGTATGATGATATCTTCTCTTATTTTTAACCGCTGAAGGGCAAGGTATTCTGGTTTAGATAGATTAAACCTCCCAGGATGTGTGTGGATTTGAGACAATTCTTTCAATTTATTTAGTTCAATCTCCACTATGTGCTGAAAAGAATCTACAGCTTCACTGCGAGCCTGAATGGGGTAAAAATATCTGTCACTCAGGGAAATAGTACTTTTCTTAACACCATGTAGAACCCCCCTCAGACTCAGATTGAAGACTTAAGAGAGTTGCTGGCCTGTACTTTCTATGAATCAGGAAATTAGATGCATAATTTATGTCCCTAGAACACCTAGAGCTACTACTTGGATGTTGGACCTCTGTATGTGGCTAGGTTGTGAAAAAATCTCACACATGGTATCGCCATACTAAGGACGAATAGCAAAATGTGTTTTGGGGTATAATTGCAAGCATGCCTATGTTGTGTGTGAGAAATTACTTGTTAATATCACAATTTTTGTGTCAACAAAAAAAAAAAAATCATACATTTTTTTAATAATTAAAGCAGAGTTCCATCCAAAAATGGAACTTCTGCTTTAAGGGAGGTGAACCCCTGACATGCCACATTTGGCAGCTGAGGCGATCGCGTCTGTCCCCTGCCTAGATATGGAGATGAGTGAGGGGAAGATGGCCCCCACCTGTCTACATATCACTGCAGGGCGGAAGCGATGTCAAATTGTCACTTCCACCCATAGCTCTTAAAGGGCCATTTTTTTTCATTTTTTAAAATGACAATTTTTTTTTATTTCATTTTAATGTAAATATGAGATCTGAGGTCTTTTTGACCCCAGATCTCATATTTAGGAGGTCCTGTCATGCTTTTTTCTATTACAAGGGATGCTTACATTCCTTGTAATAGGAATAAAAGTGAAACAATTTTTTTTTAAATAGTGTAAAAATGTAAAAGAAGCGTGCAGAAGCGAACGAACACATGACTAGCGCCCGCATATGAAAACGGTGTTCAAACCACACATGTGAGGTATCATCGCGATTGGTAGAGTGAGCGCAATAATTCTAGCCCTAGACTTCCTCTGTAACTTAAAACATGCAACATGTAGAATTTTGTAAACGTCGCCTATGGAGATTTTTAAGGGTAAAAGTTTGTCGCCATTCCATGAGTGGGTGCAATTTTGAAGAGTGACATGTTGGTTGTCAATTTACTGGGCATAGCATTATCTTTCACAATATAAAAAAAATCAGGCTAACTTTACTGTTGTCTTATTTTTTAATTTAAAAAAGTGTATTTTTTCCAAAAAAAGTGCGCTTGTAAGACCGCTGCGCAAATACGGTGTGACAGAAAGTATTGCAACGACCGCCAGTTTATTCTCTAGAGTGTTAGAAAAAAAAATGTATAATGTCTGGTGGTTCTAAGCAATTTTATAGCAAAAAAAACTGTTTTTAACTTGTAAACAACAAATCTCAGAAAGAGACTTGGTCCTTAAGTGGTTAAAAGTCAGCAGCTGCAGTATTTGTAGCTGCTGACTTTTATTTATTTTTTTTAAGCAGAACTCCAGTTTAATACCACTAAAAGAAAGTTGTGTGAAAAAAAACGTTAAAAACTTTTGTTTGGGTCCAGTGTAGCAAAAAAGTAATTATCATGCAAAGTGTAATGCTGCGTACACACGAGCGGATTTTCCGTCGGGAAAAAAACTTGGATGGTTTTTCCGACGGAATTCCGCTCAAGCTTGCCTTGCATACACACGGTTACACTAAAGTTCTCTAAACTTTCAACCGTCAAGAACGCTGTGACGTACAACACTATGATGAGCCAAGAAAATTAAGTTCAATGCTTCAAAGCATGTGCTGAATTGTTTCCGAGCATGCGTAGTAATTTTGCGCAATGGAATTTGTACAGACGATTGTATTTTCGTATAGGAACTTTTTCCGACTGAAAAATTGAGAACCTGTTCTCAATCTTTTGCTGGCGGGAAATCCACCAGCAAAAGTCCAATGGAGCATACACATGGTCGCATTTTCCGACCAAAAGCTATCATTTTGCTGGCAGAATTTTCGATCATGTGTACGTGACATAAGAGCACTGAAAGCTGAAAATTGGTCTGGGCAGGAAGTGGCTAAAAGTGCCCTGTATTGAAGTGGATAAATATCGTTTGTAATTTTCAGCCTAAAAAAGACAAAAAAAACAAGATCATCTATGAGAGTCAACAATCTCATGGGTGAAAGACCTATGAAAGGCCGCCAAAACGCCTTTGGATTTGGCAGAGAGATTAGTGCTAGGATATCAAACTGGTTAGTACTTACTGTTGAGTACTGGAACTGAACCAGTACGGAAATGAGTTTCCTGCAAAAATAAAATCATAGATTTATGTTTGGAGAAGTGACACAAAATTTGACATCTCTTCTAAGGTATGTTAGGCCTTTACAATTTAAGAAAAAAAGTAAGTTCTAAATAGAAACAAGAAGTCCAAGAAGGGTGCTCCAGACTCATCCACAAAAAAAGAATAATGCCCCGTACACACGGTCGGATTTTCCGACGGAAAATGTGCGATCGGAGCTTGTTGTCGGAAATTCCGACCGTGTGTGGACTCCATCGGACTTTTTCCATCGGATTTTCCGACACACAAAGTTTGAGAGCAGGCTATAAAATTTTCCGACAACAAAATCCGGTCGCGTCAATTCCGACCATGTGTGGACAATTCCGACGCACAAAGTGCCACTCATGCTCAGAATAAATTCCGAGACGGAACTTCTCGGTCTGGTAAAATTAGTGTTCGGAATGGATATAGCACTTTCGTCATGGTGCAATGTTTGAAATTGTTTAATGCAGCGCACTCTCTTCTTCTTTATAATGCTAGAAGAATGAAGTAGTTTTGCTGCTCATATTCACACAGACTTCTCACAAACTTCTTTCTTTATTATTTCTCGTGATTTCATTAATATAATATTTTGATTTGTCACATCTGACGAAAAAAAAAAATCAATGTTTTATTTTTTTGGTTTGTACTTTTTCAAGCCTGATTTTTTTTTTTTTTTTCAAGAATATTTTTGGGTGTGTTTTGTGTGTCAAGTTACCACAAAGCCATTATTATCTTGTATTATTTAACCACTTGCCGACCGGGCCATAGCCGAAAGACGGCTTCAGCGCGGTCGGCTAGTTCTGGGTGGACGTCCATGGATGTCATCCCAGAATCCTGTTCTTGCGCGCCCCCTGGGGCACGCACCCGAGAACTTCCGTGACCGCCGGGTCCTCTGGGCATCATGGATCACGGTAAATGGCCGCTGATCGTGGCCGTTTACCATGTGATCGCTCCGTCAAATGATGGAGCGATCACATGTAAACAAACCGGCGTCATGTCATGACGCCGGTTCCTCCCTCCCCTCTCTGTACCGATCGGTACAGTGCGAGGGGTAAGGGGGAGGGATCGGATGGCAGCACCGCTGTGGGCTGCATGTGTAGTGCCCACAGCGGTGCTCAGTGACAATTGCAGTCACATCCATCCATCCCTCCATGCTCAGCCATCCCTGCAAAATACCCTGCAATACTCTGCAATATACCCTGCAGTACTCTGCAATATGCCCTGCAATACTCTGCAATATACCCTGCAATACTCTGCAATATACCCTGCAATATACCCTGCAATACTCTTCAAATTTACCCTGCAATATACCCTGCACTACTCTGCAATATGCCCTGCAATACTCTGCAATATGCCCTGCATTACTCTGCAATATACCTGGCAATACTGTCAAATGATGGAGCGATCACATGTAAACAAACCGGCGTCATGTCACTGTCCCTCCCCTCTCTGTACCGATCGGTACAGTGCGAGGGGAGAGGGGGAGGGATCGGATGGCAGCACTGCTGTGGGCTGCATGTGTAGTGCCCACAGCGGTGCTCAGTGACAATTGCAGTCACATCCATCCATCCCTCCATGATTTAAGAGCCTTGCACATAGCCAGAGTCTGGAGAGATAAACAAGACAAAACAGAATGACACACAAGAGGGTACCGAAACACACTTAAACAACTAAATATCTATAAGTCCAGGAAGTATATGTATGCAGCATTAGTAGCAGCTCCCTTGAGAGAGAAGCAGTCTCTGGAAGAACAAATAGGAGAAAAGCAAGGTGCACCAAACTAAGTGCAGCAGAAGATGCAATAAATGGTGTATTTAATTAAAATCAGCCAAATGGCTACTCACACTTTTATAAGGATCAATAGGCTTATAACAGTAAAATACTGTGGTCAGTCAGTGGATCCCCGGTGGATGGCGGTGTGTAGATGTTGACACGAGAGGAGAAAAACAACCAGCCAGACATCCATCTTGTAGTCTCGAAACCAGCATGGAGCACACTCAGGGGGTTATTTGTGAAAGGCAAATCCACTTTGCACTGTCAGTGCACTTGAAAGTGCACTGAAAGTGCACTGAAAGTGCAGTTGTTCTAAATCTAAGAGGTAGATCTGAAATGAGTGGAAGCTCTGCTGATTTTATCATCCAATCATGTGCAAGCTAAAATGCTGTTTTTTTATTTTCCTTGCATGTCCTCCTCGGATCTACAGTGACTTTACTTCCAAATGCACTTTCAGTGCACTTTCAAGTGCACTTGCAGTGCAAAGTGGATTTACCTTTAGTAAATAACCCCCTCAGAGTCAAATCGTGAGTGATGTCAGAACATGAAGATAACGTTTCAAAGCATCCACTTCTTCATCAGATCTAAATGGCTATTGAACACTTCCGATGCGACTCCGAGTGTCTTCCATTCTGGTTCCGAGAGGATGAGACAGATGTCCAGCCAGTCATTCCTCTCTTCTTCCTCTTTATAAAAGTGTGAGTAACCATTTGTCTGATTTTAATTAAATATACCATTTGTTGCATCTTCCGCTGCACTTAGTTTGGTGCACCTTGCTTTTCTCCTATAGAGTCTGGAGAGATAGATCAGGTAACAGCATTACTGGGATATGGTTAAATAATATTGTGTCCTGTGTTCTAGCCACTTGAAGAATCTCAGGCTTGATTTTTAGAAGTGGATTTGACAGATGATTTCTCTAGGGAAAGCAGCATCTGGATTCTTGAGACCCAAAGCCCCATGGCTTTTGGAGGAGCTGATTGAATATAGCAAGGGCTGTGGACGGCAAGTCCTTTGTTTCAACGGATTACGGTAACCCACGAATCCTAATGTTGTTATGGTGGTTAGGGTTCTCCATGTCGCCCTGTGGATATATTAAGTGGTGGATCAGGACTGTGTGTTCAAAGCAGCCTTATGGAAGTTCAGGGTTCTAGTACATTCCTCTGAGACTTGTTCCAAGTCCTCTAGCCTGGCTCTTACATCTTTCTTCAAGTTAGAAATTATTGCTTACAAGTATGTTTCAGCTTGGTGATCAAAAGTTCAAGATCAAAGTCTCTCTTAGCTGGCAAAGATTTCAGATAAGATTCAATGCCCCAGCCTTCTTTAGAACCGATGGAGGCTTGAGAGTCACTTCTGAAGTGGAAGGAAAGCCTGTCTAAGCCCTGAGGCGGAGCAGAGCGTGTGGGAGCAGGATGAGCCAGCACTATCTTGGAAGAATGCTGGCAGCGGGAGGCAGAAGCAGAGCGAGTGAAGGAATTATTTATGGGAGCCGAACTGCAGCCCTTCTTGCCTTCCCTGGTGCCCCCTTTACCCATGGGTGTAGTCTGCTGCCAAAACCGAAGCCTCAATGCCCTGCAATGGCAGGATCCTGCAGTTGGGAGATAATACCGTGCCATGCGCCAAAACACGCCTACCCGGACCAGATTTGATTTTATTTCATTTGAACTTTAGTTTTATTCAATAGTTTTTTGGCCTTTTTACTATCTTTTAAAATGTTTGTCTGCACAGGCAATGTGGAGGAGACTTCGTTTATGATTACTTATTTTTATCTATTTTGAAGCACAAGACGCTACATTGTTTATTTTGCAGCACTTTCTTTTGTATTTTATGTGTTAAAAGATTGTTTCATTTCTATATCTGTATCTGTAAGAGAGTTGCAGTTCTCACTTTTTTATATATTGACACTAAATAAATGAACCCAAGAACATTGATCAAAAGACTATATAGAATTATAAAGTAATAGACTAAGAAAATGTAACCGGAAGAGTAAACGAAAACAGCCCAAACAATTAACTAAGACACTGTTTGTCAGCTAGAAACACTCTGTAAAAATCTTATTCCACTACATAGCTTGGTGTCATCTGCAAACACCAAAATTATGCTTTTAATCCCAAACTCTATAATTTATAAATAATATACAAATGAAGGGTTCCAACGCTGAACCCTAAAATACACCACTAATAGCCCTATACCAGTCAACAGTCTTTTTTTCTCAGTGAAGGTAATCCCTCTTCTGAGACAACTCTTGTCTCTGCCCCCTACACACCTCTGAACACCATCCCTTGGTTTCACCCCCTGCCTACCCCCCCTTCCACCTCCAGTACTACCCCTTTTACAGCACAAAATATCATTTTGTGGTGTTAAGTATTGGAGTTAGTATTAAGTATGGAATTTAATGAACAAAAACAGTAATATATTCCCTCTACAGCCAGCAGCAATAGACCCCCTCAAAAATACCCCTCCAGCAACAATAGATCCACCTCAGCAAAAATAGACTCCCTCTAGCAATAACAGATGTCCCAGCAGTCAGCATCAGTTGACTCTCCAGCAGCAAGCAACAATAGACCCCCTTTCTGAACAGCAGCTCCTTCCCAGTAACAAATGACCAACCTGCAACAATAGAGACCCCAAAAGCAAAACATTTCCAGCAGTGACAATAGACCCAGCAGCAGCCAGTATCAGAATACCCTCCATCACCCCTTTCCATTACATACTGTGTATCCAGTGCTGGAGGTGCCAGAACTGCATTCCCTCATGTTACTGCTGAAAAAAATCCCTGCCATTCTGTCAGGGTTGGGCTCAGCCCTTCCTTCTCTGAGCTGGCCGCTCAGTTGTCGGCTAATTGCCAGCTCCTATCTCTCCACAGTTACTCAGCTGTTGATGATATCCTGCTCGTCAGTCCTGCCTACTTAAGCCGTCCAGCCCAGAGGATCTCTGCCTTTGCCTTAGTCAACATCCCAGAGACGCTCTCCTGCATTCCTGTTAAAATACTTGCTTGGCTGACATGCCTTCTGGCTCCAATAATCCATTCCGGTTCCTGAACTTTGACTATGTTTTGACCACGTTTGTTCTATTTACTTTTATTATTAAACAAGTGTGATTTAACTGTACTTCTGTCTCAGTCTGATTTTATGGTTTCTGACAGTAGGCGAAAGCCATGAATTCAGAAGAAACAGTCAATCCACTTGTTGGTAATATTTTTCCCATATTGGATGAGCAAGATCACCGCATGGATCAGTTTGCCATGGCATTACAAATGCTCCTGAGTCTCACGGCACACCTGGAATCTCCCACTGTGGCTGCTCCGGTACAACCTGAGTTGCAGTCCTTCCCTGCTGCTACGCCAGTCTCTATGCAGGCACCTGCCTTGAGTATTACCTATAAGAGGTATGTCTGGTATTGCTCTGCTTCCCCAGCGATTTGGAAGCGATCCAGTTCAATGCAGAGGGTTTCTCAACCAGGTTGAGATATACTTTGAGATGCTGCCCTAGGTGTTTCCCACGGAGAGAAGCAAAGTAGGATTTGTGATATCTTTGCTTTCTGAGAGAGCCTTGGCCTGGGAAAACCCTCTATGGGAGATGCAAAAACCTGTTGTCTTGAGTTATCCTGAGTTTGTGGCCTCCTTTAAAAGGGTATTTGATGTTCCCGCAAGTTACGCTTCTGCTGCCAAGTGCCTCATGTCCATCAAATAGAGCAAGGGAACTGTTGCCGACTACGCCATTGAATTCCGTACTCTGGCTGCAGAGGTTGCTTGGAACAATGAGGCCCTTGTGGCTGCTTTTTCTGATGGTCTCTCAGATTAAATCAAGGATGAGCTAGCAGCCCAAGATCTACCCACTGAGCTGGAGAAGTTGATCACGTTTGCCATCCTCATTGACTCCAGACTCAGAGAAAGACTTTCTTTTAAGGAGCGCCTTTTGTACGTTTGCCTCCGAGCTTTGCAGTCCCACCTTTGCCTCCCTCACCTCCCCTGCCTCCTGGTATCGAGTCGGTCAGTGAAGATGAACCCATGCACTTGGGTTTCATGCGTCTCTCTGCGGAACAGAGAACCTTTAGGAGGAGGGAGAGATTGTGCCTTTATTGTGGCCAGGCAGGTCACTTTTTGAAGTCTTGTCCTACCCTTCCAGGGAACCTGAACCTTTTATGGACAGACCTTAGGTGGCGTTGTTTCATCCCCAAGTTTCCAGAAGGGTCGTCTGTCGAGATACAGGCTCTAATTGTCTCTGGGGCTGCAGGCCTGTTCATTGATGCTGCCTTTGTATCGAAGCACTCGATTCCACTGCAGCTGCATGACACTCCACTTGCCATTGAGGCTCTTGACGGGAGACCCCTACAGCCTGCCCATGTGATTCATAAGACAGTTCCGTTGTCCATGGCCATAGGGGCTCTTCACCATGAGATAATCCAAATCCAAGTTATTTCCTCACCTAAGTTTCCGCTGGTTATTGGTTATCCTTGGTTACAGAGGCACAACCCCTCTTCCATGCTGAGGTTCTCTCCTGGTTGCCACAATGCAGTAAGACATGCTTCCAGAAGGTAGCCAAGGTCCTGTGCACCTCTTCACTCTCCTCCCTGCTGGAGGAGTACCGCAATTTTAGCGATGTCTTTGACAAAGGCCAAGCCGGTAGTTTGCCTCCACACCGACCGTATCTTCCAGTGGACCTCCAACAACCCATACCCAATGGAGAGAGGCCCTGGACCCACCTGTCTATGGATTTCATTGTGGAGTTACCCAACTCACAGGGCAACACAGTTATCCTTATGGTGGTTGACCGGTTCTCATTGTATTCCACTTAAGAAGTTGTCCACTTCTAAGGAACTGGCTTCCATTTTTACTTGGTAGATCTTTTGCTTACATGGGCTACCAAAGGTGATTGTCTCGGACAGGGGTAGTTTTTTTTGTTTCCCGGTTCTGGCGAGCCTTTTGTGCACAGTTGGGAATTCAGCTTGCTTTTTCCTCTGCCTATCATCCACAGTCTAATGGGGCTGCAGAAAGAGCCAATCAGTCCTTGGAGCAATTCCTACGTTGCTATATTTCTGACCATCATAACAACTGGTCAGACCTATTACCATGGGCAGAGTTTGTTCACAATAGTGCCTTGAATTCTGCTTCCCGTTTGTCCCCGTTTATGGCGAACTATGGTTTCCAACCTTCCATGTTGCCTGATTAATTTGTTCCGCATAGTACTCCTGCGTTAGAGGAGCATCTCCGTGGCCTTCATTCCACTTAGGCACAAGTCCAGGAGGCTTTACATCATGCTAATGATAGGTACAGACTCCATGGAAATTTGGACTCATGTAGGTTGACATGTAAATTGCCATCATCCCTGTTATATAGGAAATACATAATACCTCAAGTATGGGATTTTAAGGCAATTATAGAAAATGGAGATTGTATATAAATTCAAAAAATTTATTGGTAAAATTTAAACATGATAAAAACATTTCCCAAAAGGAATACCAAGCAAAAAATCCAACACAAAATACAGAAACATACATGTACATGTATCATAATACAGGTAGTATCACAAATGTCATCACCCACCTACACTTAAAATACCATCCATGAAGTAAATTAATAATGATGGGTAATGGGAATATCCAACGCATTTCAATAATATGTATGAAAATATAATTTTCTTCAGGGACTGATGCCATCATTCATTTACTTCATGGATGGTATTTTAAGTGTAGTGGGGTGATGCCTTTTGTGATACTATTTGTATTATGATACGTGTACATGTATGTTTCTGTATTTTTTGTTGGATTGCTTGCTTGGTATTCCTTTTGGAAATTGTAATAAATACATTTTCAATCTTTTTTCTGAATTTATATACAATCTCCATTTTCTATAATTACCTTGAAAATCCCATTCTTGAGGTATTCTGTATCTCAGGTACAGACTCCATGCTGACTGCAGACGCCTGCCCGCGGCTCCCTACCAGGTGGGGGACAGGGTCTGGCTGTCATCTCACAACCTCCACCTTTGTGTTCTCTCATTGAAGTTCACACCTCGGTTTATTGGGCCTTTCCGTATTCTTTGCAGGATTACCCCAGTGGCTTACACATTAGACCTCTCTTCTAACATGTGTATTTCGAATGTATTTCATGTCTCCTTACTAAAACCTTTGGTCTGCAACCGCTTTACCACCTCGGTGCCATGTCCTCACCCTGTACAGGTTGAGAACCATGAGGAGTATGAAGTACAGTCCATTGTTGACTTTCGTAGATTCTGTCGGCGCATACAGTACCTGGTGCATTGGAAGGGGTACGGTCCGGAGGAACGCTCTTGGGTCTCATCCTCAGATGTACATGTAACTGTCCTCCTCCTTGATTTCCATAGATGTTTTCCCCTCAAGCCTGGTGGTCCTTCGAGGGGGAGCGGTCGTTGAGGAGGGCGTACTGTCAGGGCTGGGCTCAGCCCTTCTCTAAGCTAGCAGCTCAGCTGTCGGCTAATTGCCAGCTCCTATCTCTCCACAGTTACTCAGCTGTTGATGATATCCTGCTCATCGGTCCTGCCTACCTAAGCCATCCAGCCCAGAGGATCTCTGCCTTCGCCTTAGTCAACATCACAGAGATGCTCTCCTGCATTCCTGTTAAAAGACTTGCTTGGCTGACAACCCTTCTGGCTCCAGATCCTGCTTGCTGTTTTACTATGCTCATCTCCGGCTCCCTGACGTTTGGCTTGTCTGACTATCCAATCCGGTTCCTGAACTCTGGCTATGTTTTGACTACAGTTGTTCTATTTCCTTTTATTATTAAAGTGTGATTTAACTGTACTTCTGTCTCAGTCTGATTTCATGGTTTCTGACACATTCAGAACATAAAGCATCAGTCACCACTCTGAATATAGTCCCTAAGTCAGTTTTCTATCCATTTACAGACTGAAATTTCTAAGTCTATATACTTTAACTTACATATTAGCCATGTTTTGGAAACTGTGTCAAAATCATTTTATATCCATGTTTGCTTACCTCCTCATAAAAAGAAGGCAAATTTGTTTTTAAACTATGGTCTTCCAAGAATCTGTGCTATTGCTTATAATGTTGTTTTCCTGCCAAAACACATATCTAGGTTGTCTATTATCAAAATGTTTTCTTGTCTTTATAAGGTAAACAAATTAAAAACCCTGATCCTTTTTTTTAAATATAGAGTACCTGTAGATTGCACCAATTTTTAGGTTCCAAACCAATCATTAAAGACTCTAAAAATTTGAAACAACAGCTTTGAAATAACTGTCCTCAACTCTTTGGGGACACACAAGTGTAAGATACCTGATACAGCTGGTTTATTTTATTTTATTTTGTCAGTTTCTAGACTATAACACTTTTGTATACAAAAACTTGAACAAGTTATTTAATAAATTCTCCCTCTCTTTGTCCCAAGCCTCTGAATTATCTTGTAAAGGGCCTACATGCTCATACTTTAACTTGTTAATAGTATTCTATTTTAATAATTTGGGGAGGTGTCTTTTAACCACTTCAGCCCCGGAAGATTTGGCTGCTCAATGACCTGGCCATTTTTTGTGATACCGCCTTGAGTCGCTTTAACTAACAATTGCGTGGTTGTGCGATGCTGTACCCAAACAAAATTGACGTCCTTTTTTTCTCACAAGTAGAGCTTTCTTTTGGTGATTGCCTCTGTGGTTTTTATTCTTTGTGATATAAACAAAAGAAGAGCGACAATTAAAAAAAAAACACAATATCTTTTACTTTTTGCTATAATAAATATCCCACATTTTTTATCAAAAAAACAATTTTTTTCCACAGTTTATGTATTCTTCTACATATTTTTCGTAAAAAAATTGCAATAAGCATATATTGATTGGTTTGCACAAAAGTTAAAGCGTCTGCAAAATAGGGGATAGATTTATGGCATTTTTATTATTATTATTATTTTTTACTAGTAATGACGGCAAGCTGCGATTTTTATCGGGACTGCAATATTTGGATATATATATTCAATTCGTAGAGGAGAACTGCACCCAGCTTACAATTCAGTGCCAGCAATCAGGTCTTCCCACCGACCTTATATATAGAAGAAAAAGTCCAGAAGGTTGCTGGCACTTAAAAACTTTTGGTTGCTTTATTTTCATGTAGTCACATGGAAAAATTACAAAACAGGTACAATCTTTCCAGACATAATCTTGACATATAAATGCCTATAGATGCAGATATGAATGGATTACGTACGTTTCGGGCTAGTAAGCTTACGCCCTTAATAAGATCCGTCTGAGCATATCTAACGGGTTCACTGCAATGAATCCCTTAAATACAAATTAGTAATATACATCACATGTGGAAGCAATATGGCTAATTGATTAATTCATAACATATACACCACCTAATAGATACATGTTTTTTGTACACCATAAACACAAGATCTAGCAATTAGCGGCCAACATCTTTATCTCATCGTTTTCATTCTCCAAATAAGCATTATTAAACCTATAAGAAATATAAAAATAGAATGAGTATATCCATATACTAACCTCCCTATCTCAAAACATATTTACATATTACATCCTTTGTGTTGTCACTTATAGCTGAAAAATATCAAACAAATAAATACAGATCCAGGTCAACATTTAATCTGTATGGGGTGATCGTATTCAAAAAATGTATTCAATATACTTCTCTTTTTCTTAATTTCTCGGTTTCCCCCCCTCCTGTTTTTCTCTATTCCTTCCAGGACCATAAGCTTTAATTGTGAAACATTATGTCCATACTCCACGAAATGTCTAGCCAGTGGTAATTGTGTTAATTTATCATGTATTGAGTATTTATGTCTTGCTATCCTGTCTTTAACTTTTTGTGTAGTCTCTCCGACATACACCAAACCACAAGGACATTTTATGGCATATATGACATATGATGATTGACAAATGTAGTAGCCACGTATAGGGATATTAAAACCCCTATGTGGATGTGTAAAAACTTTTCCTTTTATCATGGAATTGCATTGTATACATGACAAACACGGATACGATCCAAAATTTTTTTGTCCTAAAAAGGTTGGTTTAATGGGTGTAGATATATGTTGGTCCGATTTTATTAGTCGGCCCCGTATTGTTCTACCTTTCCTATATGAGGGCATGGGGGAGTCCAGAATTCCTGTATCATCGGATAACTAGTTCTCAAAAGATTCCAATGTTTTTTAATTACCTTAGAAATATTTTTAGAAAAAGGGTGGTATTGCACAGATACCATGGGATCCAGAGAATTTCTGACCCAATCATCCCCAATCCAATTAAACAAGAAAATGGAGAAGCTCACACAGAGAGCTATTACAATGGCACTTCATGAGGTAACACTAGCGGAATACTATAAGATGCAAATGATCCCTAGAGGATTAAGAGTTCGTTTGACTCCAACCTTATTTTCACAAAATATGGACTTCAAAACCAAATTTGCACAAATTCTAAATAAATGTTCCCTTGATATCATGACATTAACTGTACAATTTTTACAATAAGAAAGAACTCTCGTACAGCAGGAGATTGTTCAACTTGAGGAACAACTGCAACTATGTTCAAATCAAGAGTAGGGATGAGCTTCGTGTTCGAGTCGAACCCATGTTCGACTCGAACATCGGCTGTTCGATCGTTCGCCGAATTGCGAACGATATGGGCCGTTTGCGCCAAATTCGTGTGGCGCGTCACGGCCCATAATTCACTGCGGCATCGCAGTGCATTGCTTGCTGATGATTGGCCAAGCATGCACTATGACCTGCATGCTTGGCCAATCACAGCGCCGCCTTAACAGAGAGCCATAATTGGCCTAAGCCAAGGAGGCTTTGGCCAGTTATGGCTCAGGGGATTTAGTACACGCCCCACACTATATAAGGCCGCCTGCACGGCGGCCCTGTGCAGTGTGTTCCGGTGTGCTTAGAGAGAGAGAGAGAGACAGTGTCATTTCATTTGAGTTAGCTAGATTAGGCAGGACAGTCAGTCAGTTAGCTGCACTTAAAGTGTATTGTGTATATATATGCATCCCAGGTGTTGCATATATATATATATATATATATATATATATATATATATATATACACTGTATTCAGTTTAGCTAGATCCGTTCCTGTTATCTTCTAGACTATTTACATTTAGTGCAGTGCGTCCTGCTCACAGTGTTCAGCTAGATCCGTTCCTGTTATATTCCTACTGACAGGCAGGCTTGTCTTGTTACAGTATTTTGAAGAAAATTACTGGTGTTCTTTTGATCCTATTAGTACCACAGTCAGGCAGCTAGACTATTTACAGTTAGTGCAGTGCGTCCTGCCCACAGTGTTCTGCTAAACCTACAAGTAAGTGGGGTGCGTCCTGCTCACAGTGTTCAGCTAAGCCTACAAGTTAGTGGGGTGCGTCCACCTCACAGTGTTCAGCTAAACCTACAAGCTAGTGGGGTGCGTCCTGCTCACAGTGTTCAGCTAGATCCGTTTCTGTTATCTTCTTACTGACAGGCAGGCTTGTCTTGTTACAGTATTTTAAAGAAAATTGCTGGTGTTCTTTTGATCCTATTAGTACCACAGTCAGGCAGCTAGACTATTTACAGTTAGTGCAGTGCGTCCTGCTCACAGTGTTCTGCTAAACCTACAAGTTAGTGGGGTGCGTCCTGCTCACAGTGTTCAGCTAAACCTACAAGTTAGTGGGGTGCGTCCACCTCACAGTGTTCAGCTAAACCTACAAGCTAGTGGGGTGCGTCCTGCTCACAGTGTTCAGCTAGATCCGTTCCTGTTATCTTCTTACTGACAGGCAGGCTTGTCTTGTTACAGTATTTTAAAGAAAATTGCTGGTGTTCTTTTGATCCTATTAGTACCACAGTCAGGCAGCTAGACTATTTACAGTTAGTGCAGTGCGTCCTGCTCACAGTGTTCTGCTAAACCTACAAGTTAGTGGGGTGCGTCCTGCTCACAGTGTTCAGCTAAACCTACAAGTTAGTGGGGTGCGTCCACCTTACAGTGTTCAGCTAAACCTAAAAGCTAGTGGGGTGCGTCCTGCTCAAAGTGTTCAGCTAGATCCGTTCCTGTTATCTTCTTACTGACAGGCAGGCTTGTCTTGTTACAGTATTTTAAAGAAAATTGCTGGTGTTCTTTTGATCCTATTAGTACCACAGTCAGGCAGCTAGACTATTTACAGTTAGTGCAGTGCGTCCTGCTCACAGTGTTCTGCTAAACCTACAAGTTAGTGGGGTGCGTCCTGCTCACAGTGTTCAGCTAAACCTACAAGTTAGTGGGGTGCGTCCTGCTCACAGTGTTCAGCTAAACCTACAAGCTAGTGGGGTGCGTCCTGCTCACAGTGTTCAGCTAGATCCGTTCCTGTTATCTTCTTACTGACAGGCAGGCTTGTCTTGTTTCAGTATTTTAAAGAAAATTACTGATGTTCTTTTGATCCTATTAGTACCACAGTCAGACAGCTAGACTATTTACAGTTAGTGCAGTGCGTCCTGCTCACAGTGTTCTGCTAAACCTACAAGTTAGTGGGGTGCGTCCTGCTTACAGTGTTCAGCTAAACCTACAAGTTAGTGGGGTGCGTCCACCTCACAGTGTTCAGCTAAACCTACAAGCTAGTGGGGTGCGTCCTGCTCACAGTGTTCAGCTAGATCCGTTTCTGTTATCTTCTTACTGACAGGCAGGCTTGTCTTGTTACAGTAAATACAGCTACCTGAAGAAAATTGCTGGTGTTCTTTTGATCCTATTAGTACCACAGTCAGGCAGCTAGACTATTTACAGTTAGTGCAGTGCGTCCTGCTCACAGTGTTCTGCTAAACCTACAAGTTAGTGGGGTGCGTCCACCTCACAGTGTTCAGCTAAAGCTACCTGTAGAAGGTGTTCTCATACTACAGGCAGGCAGTTGATTTTGCTAGCTGCAGTATCAGTACATATATATATATATATATATATATATATATATATATATATATATCCCAGCTTAGTGCAGCTACAGGCCATTAGTATGTCTGGAAGGCCAAGAAGGAGAGGCAGACAGTCACAAGCCAATAAGAGAGGGTAAGCAGGCTCTGTGTCTAGTGCTGGTCGTGGAGACGGTGCATCCTCATCAGCACATGGCCATGGGACACGCTTGGCCTTTTTTTCGGCAGCTGGCCATGTTGAGCCGCAACATGCGGAAGACTTGGTCGAGTGGATGACCAAGCCGTCCTCATCCTCCTCATCCTCTCTCACCCATGCCCAGGGTACTTTGTCTGGCAAAGCAGCGGCCTCTTCCCTCGGCTCAATGTCATCAGTGACTCCTTCCTTAGCCCCACCATGTCCTCCTGAGGAGTCCCTCGAACTGTTTGACCACAGTGTTGGGTACATGCTCCAGGAGGATGCCCAGCGTTTGGAAGGCTCTGATGATGATACTGAGCTCGATGAAGGCAGTAACACGAGCACGGACAGAGGGGGTGCCCAAGAAGGACAGCAATCTGGCAGTCATGCAGTCATGCTCCCCCTGCTGCAGCATACTGCCAGGTTTGCTCCAGTGATGAGCAGGGAGGGGATGATGAGGTCACTGACTCAACGTGGGTGCCTGATAGGAGAGAGGAGGAGGAGGAGGAGGAGGAGGCGGCACATCACCAACGAGGCAGGATGCCCTCCAGGGGCCAGCCTAAGGGCAGCACATTGACTGCATCACACCCCAAAGCTCCACAAGTGCAGGGCGCTGCAGTCTCTGCGCGTTATTCAAAAAGTTCTTTGGTGTGGGCCTTTTTTGAGACGAGTGCATCAGATCGCACCGCTGCTATTTGCAACATATGTCTCAAGCGTATCTCGCGTGGCCAAAACATCTCCCGCTTGGGTACCACATGCTTGACCAGACATATGTTGACCTGCCATGCAGTTCGTTGGCAAGCGTATCTAAAAGACCCACACCAAAGAACAAAGAGGACCTCTGCTTGCTCCTCATCAGCTGAGATTTCCAACCCCACTAGACCTTCAGTCCTCTCTGAGACCTGCACTGAGAGGAATGAAGGTGTAGAATTAGGTGTGTCACAGCCACGTACTTGTGGGCAATCTGATTTTGGTACACCGACGTCAGATTGTACCAGGCAAATTTCCCTGCCCCAGCTGCTGCACCGCCGAAAGAAGTTTGCTCCCAGCCATCCACATGCCCAACGGTTGAATGCTAGCTTGGCAAAATTGCTAGCACTTCAACTGCTGCCTTTTCAGTTGGTAGACTCTGCCCCCTTCCGTGAGTTTGTGGAATGTGCGGTTCCTCAGTGGCAGGTACCCAAACCCCACTTTTTCTCACGGAAGGCGATTCCGGCTCTCTACCAGCATGTGGAAGGCAAAGTCCATGCCTCGCTGGACAGGGCGGTCAGCGGTAAGGTGCATATTACCGCTGACTCATGGTCCAGCAGGCATGGACAGGGACGTTACCTAAGTTTCACGGCGCATTGGGTGACTCTGCTGGCAGCTGGGAAGGATGCAGGACAAGGTGCAGTAGTGTTGGAGGTTGTTCCGCCACCACGCCTCCAAAATGCTAATGATTGTGACACACCTCTCTCCTCCACCCCCTCCTCTTCTTCTTCCTCCATGGCCTCTTCCTCGGAACCAGCGGTGCTCCGTAGTCGTTCAAGGGGCTACGCAAGTACGCAGGCCAAAAGATGCCATGCGGTGCTTGAGCTGGTGTGCTTGGGGGACAGGAGCCACACTGGGGCAGAGGTTCTGTCAGCTCTGCAGGGGCAGGTTCAGAGGTGGTTGACGCCACGCCAACTTAAGGCAGGAATGGTGGTTTGCGACAATGGCACCAACCTCCTCTCTGCCCTCCGACAGGGACAAATGACCCATGTGCCCTGTTTGGCTCACGTCCTTAACTTGGTGGTGCAGCGGTTCTTGGGCAGGTACCCGGGCTTACAGGATGTCCTGAGGCAGGCCAGGAAAGTCTGTGTGCATTTCCGCCGGTCATATAATGCCAGTGCTCGGCTGACGGACCTCCAAAAGGAGTTTAACCTGCCCAAGAACCGCCTAATCTGTGACATGCCCACCAGGTGGAACTCAACGTTGGCCATGCTGCAGCGGCTGCACACGCAGCAGAGGGCCATCAATGAGTACCTGTGCGACTATGGCACCAGGACAGGGTCAGGGGAGCTTGGTTTTTTTTCCCCATGCCAGTGGGCCATGATCAGGGATGCATGCACTGTCCTGTCACCATTTGAGGAGGCCACGAGGATGGTGAGCAGTGACAGTGCATGCATCAGTGACACTGTCCCCCTTGTCCACCTGTTGGAGCACACGCTGCGTGGAATAATGGACAGGGCACTTGAGGCAGAACAGAGGCAGGAAGAGGAGGACTTCCTTAGCTCTCAAGGCCCCCTTTATCCAGACAGTGTTCCTGCGTGCCTGCCGATCACACAGGAAGAGGACGAGGAGAAAGAGGAGGAGGAGGAGGAGGAAGATTGTGTCAGTATGGAGGTGGAGCCTGGCACTCAGCATCAGCAGCAGTCTTTAAGGGATCAGTCCCAAGAAACACATGGACTTGTACGTGGCTGGGAGGAGGTGGCTGCGGACCATGTCGTCCTTAGTGACCCAGAGGACTCCGGACCGAATGCCTCAGCAAACCTACGCTGCATGGCCTCCCTGATCCTGCAAAGCCTGCGTAAGGATCCTCGTATTCGTGGTATCAAGGAGAAGGACCAATACTGGCTGGCAACCCTCCTTGATCCACGTTACAAGGGTAAGGTTGCGGACCTTATCTTGCCATCGCAGAGGGAGCAGAGGATGAAACATCTTCGGGAGGCCTTGCAGAAAGGTCTGTGCAACGCGTTCCCAGAGACTGGGAGGTTACAAACTCCTGTTTCTGGACAACGTGTTGCTGAGGCTTCGGTCAGTCAAAGAAGGAGCGGTGGAGAAGGTGGCCGTCTGACCGATGCGTTCAGACAATTTTTTGGTCCGCAGCCCCAAGGTATGATCGGTTCCAGCAACCATTGCCAGCGTTTGTTTTACATTGTGCAGGAATACCTAGGGGCAAGATCAGACTTGGACACCTTTCCCACCGAAAATCCTCTGGGTTATTGGGTCTTGAGGATGGATCACTGGCCAGAGCTTGCACAGTATGCAATTGAGCTACTGGCCTGTCCTGCATCCAGTGTTCTTTCGGAACGCACATTCAGTGCTGCTGGAGGCGTGGTAACCGATCACAGGGTGCGTCTGTCCACTGACTCGGTCGATCGACTGACCTTCATAAAAATGAATGAGTCTTGGATCCCCACCAGTTACCAAGCACCTGATGCTGATGTAACCGAATAATTTTTTTTGAAATCTCAGATCCCTTCAAAGACTGCCTATGCTGATGCTGAGTGACTATCCCTGAGTAATTATCCTCTTCCTCCTCAATCATCACGCTGATAGCTTGTAAGAACATTTTTGGTTCTGGGTGCCACCACCAGTGCCTAAGGCACAATTTTTCAGCCCCTGTTTAACAGGGGCGTGTAATTACGATTTTTGATGTAATACTTTGCAGCAGGGCTCGTTCCTGCATTCCAACTAGAGTGTCTGTGAGGGGTTGCAGTGTTGTGGCACCAGCACCAGTGCCTAAGGCCCAATTTTTCAGCCCTTGTTTAACAGGGGCATGTAATTACAATTTTTGATGCAATACTTTGCAGCAGGGCTCGTTCCTGCATTCCAACTAGAGTGTCTGTGAGGGGTTGCAGTGTTGTGGCACCAGCACCAGTGCCTAAGGCCTAATTTTTCAGCTCCTGTTCAACAGGGGCATGTAATTACAATTCTTGATCTAATATTTCACAGCAGAGCCCTGTGAGGGCTTACAGTGTTGTGGCCACAGCAACACCTAAGACCCAAATTTCTGCTGAGTATATAGGGCAGGACCCTACTTTCAAACAACTAACTTACAAACGACTCCTACTTGCAAACGGAAGGAGACAACAGGAAGTGAGAATAAATCTACCCCTAGGAAGGGAAATTCTCTCCTGTAAGAGTTAATATGGGAAAAACATTTCTCCTTTCCACTGATGCTTTCCAATCCATTGGGACAAAAAGTGAGGTGAAATCTTCTGAAGAGGAGGAAAGACAGCAAAACAAATGTCACAGGGGTGATAACCCTTCCCTATGTTTTCCAAAAAGCTTAAAAAAGATTTTTTGGCTGGAGCTAAACACGTTAAAAATGTACCCGTTCAAAATTACAAAGAGATTCTACTTAACAACAAACCTACAGCCTGTATACTGCTGTTCAGAGTATATAGGGCCTGGTGGCCCCACACCTTTCTTTATTTTAATTTGGGTGCGGGGTTCCCCTTAATATCCATACAAGACCCAAAGGGCCTGGTAATGGACTGGGGGGTACCCATGCCGTTTGTCTCACTGATTTTCATCCATATTGCCAGGACCCGACATTACATTAAACCTGCAAGCAGTTTTAAATGAGATTTTTTCCTTTAAAAATGACATTTGGTGCAGGGACTGTTCTAAACACGGGAAACACGCGTCACTTTACAGGCATACTATAGACACCCCTCAGGTACGATATTTAAAGGAATATTTCACTTTTTTTTTTTTTTACTTTAAGCATCATTAAAATCACTGCTCCCGAAAAAACGGCCGTTTTTAAAAGTTTTTTTTGCATTGATACATGTCCCCTGGGGTAGGACCCGGGTCCCCAAACCCTTTTTAGGACAATACCATGCAAATTAGCCTTTAAAATGAGCACTTTTGATTTCGAACGTTCGAGTCCCATAGACGTCAATGGGGTTCTAACGTTCGTGCGAACTTTCGGTCCGTTCGCAGGTTCTGGTGCGAACCGAACCGGGGGGTGTTCGGCTCATCCCTAATCAAGAGGAACTAATGAAATTTAAGAAAACAAACAAGGATAAATTGGAGAAATTTCGTACTAACATCCAACTACGAAAACGTACAAAACTTGAACGGGACCGGGAAGACTATAAAAAGGATCGTGTCTACAACTGGACTGACCCAACATATCACCATACAAAAGGTTATAGGAAAATACAGCGCAAACAATTTGCTAGCTCCAATTCTTCTATCACATCTACTGGATCGTCAAACAACGCATCCACTACTCCTTTTTTAACTACAAGCATGACCGAACCCGGACCAGGAGGGGCGGCCGGAGAACTAAGAAAAGATGCAACGGGAGGTGTAACCACCAGACACCAGAATCAACAGAGACATTAGAAGAAAACTTGGTACAAAATATTTCTTCCATTATTTTGTCTGAAGCTGAACTTAACGTATTAAATAAGGGTTTGGGCTTTTGCCCGAAAGAACAAATGGATGATTTTGTACTTAAACAGGATTTATATAGGCAATTGAGATTTAAAGCACATTTTTCGGGTGGGTCCATTGCCACAAATAAGGAACCTCTTGCATTATCTATTAACAATATGGGTCTAAAATATAAAAGCATTAAAGTACCCCCTACCTCACGTGCTGCAGTAGAGGTATATATAGATAAAGTAGAAAATGATATTAAGAAATTTTTAGGCGATAGAAATAAAAGAGACCAAATACCCCATAATTTGAATAAAGATGAGATTAAGGCATTAAACTCCTTGTCATTCCGGCGCGATATCACTATCAATCTGGCTGACAAGGGGGGAGCCATGGTGGTAATGGACACCCCTATGTACGAAAAAGAAGTGATGAAACATCTTGGTGATACTCTCACATATAGAAAACTTGACTCTAGTCCAGTGTTTAGAGTACAAAAGAGAATTAGAAAAGTTCTTACCAATGCAGTTAAAGATAAAATCATTGATGACGAAACTATGGAATTTTTGGTGTGTGAATATCCAGTCACACCGGTATTATATATGTTACCGAAAATCCATAAAGATCCTAAAAATCCTCCGGGACGTCCCATTGTATCGGATGTGGAATCTGTGACAACTCATTTAGCACAATATTTGAACAAATGTCTAACACCACTATTGTTAAATACTAAATCATATATTAAAGATACTACAGATTTTTTGACTAAAATTCAGGATGTTAAGTTGTCACCAGATTCCATACTGATATCATGGGACGTCTCCAGTCTGTTTACTATCATCCCCCACAGTTTGGGAATAGAGGCATGTCAACGTCTACTAACACAGTCAGGTATATATAAAAAGGAACAGATCTCATTTCTTCTCGAATTATTATTATTATTCTTGAGGAGAATTATTTTCTTTTCAAGGATACCCATTTTTTGCAACTAAATGGGGCAGCGATGGGCTCAAATGTTGCACCCCCATATGCGAACGCTTTTATGAACATGGTAGAAACTTCTTTTATCTATGCGAATAAACTATTTCTCCAACATTGTCAATGTTGGTATAGATTTGTGGACGATATTTTCACTATATGGGATGGCGTCATCGAGAGCCTATTTCTGTTCGATCAATATATCAATCACTTAATACCCGGTTTGAAATTCAACATTGAAATTGGTAAAAACAGGATTTCTTTTTTGGATACTATGTTGCAGTCGAGCAATGCACAGATTAGTACTGATCTGTATGTAAAACCCACAGATCGTAACCAGTTACTACACTTCAACAGCTTCCATCCCCCTAATGTTTTCTCATCCATCCCAAAAAGTCAAATGTTGAGAGTACAACGGATCGTAAGTGACCCTCTGTGTCATGATCAGAGACTTAAAGAAATGAAAAATAAACGTATTAATCGAAGATATCCCCGAGCCTTAGTTGACATAGAATCTCTTACTGACCATAATGTAACAACTTGTAGAAAAACAAAGAGAATTCCCTTTATTATGCAATACCACCCTCTTTCTAAAAATATTCCTAAGATAATTAAAAAACATTGGAATCTTTTGAGAACTAGTTATCCGATGATACAGGAATTCTGGAATCCCCCATGCCCTCATATAGGAAAGGTAGAACAATACGGGACCGACTAATAAAATCGGACCAACCTATATCTACACCCATTAAACCAACCTTTTTAGGACAAAAACATTTTGGATCGCATCCGTGTTTGTCATGTATACAATGCAATTCCATGATAAAAGGAAAAGTTTTTACACACCCACATAGGGGTTTTAATATCCCTATACGTGGCTACTACACTTGTCAGTCATCATATGTCATATATGCCATAAAGTGTCCTTGTGGTTTGGTGTATGTCGGAGAGACTACACAAAAAGTTAAAGACAGGATAGCAAGACATAAATACTCAATACGTGATAAATTAACACAATTACCACTAGCTAGACATTTCGTGGAGTATGGACATAATGTTTCACAATTAAAGTTTATGGTCCTGGAAGAAATAGAGAAAAACAGGAGGGGGGAACCGAGAAATGATTTTAAGAAAAAGAGAAGTATATTGGATACATTTTTTGAATACGATCACCCCATACGGATTAAATGTTGACCTGGATCTGTATTTATTTGTTTGATATTTTTCAGCTATAAGTGACAACACAAAGGATGTAATATGTAAATATGTTTTGAGATAGGGAGGTTTGTATATGGATATACTCATTCTATTTTTATATATATATTTCTTATAGGTTTAATAATGCTTATTTGGAGAATGAAAACGATGAGATAAAGATGTCGGCCGCTAATTGCTAGATCTTGTGTTTATGGTGTACAAAAAACACGTATCTATTAGGTGGTGTATATGTTACGAATTAATCATTAGCCATATTGCTTCCACGTGTGATGTATATTACTAATTTGTATTTAAGGGATTCATTGCAGTGAACCCATTAGATATGCTCAGACGGATCTTATGAAGGGCGTAAGCATACTAGCCCGAAACGTACGTAATCCATCCATATCTGCATCTATAGGCATTTATATGTCAAGATTATGTCTGGAAAGATTGTACCTGCTTTGTAATTTTTCCATGTGACTACATGAAAATAAAGCAACTGAAAGTTTTTAAGTGCAGCAACCTTCTGGACTTTTTCTTATATATATATATATATATATATATATATATATATATATATATATATATATATATATATATATATATATATATATATATATATATATATATATATATATATATATATATATATATGTATATATATATATAAGAAAAAGTCCAGAAGGTTGTAATATATATATATATGATGAAGACTTTTGAAGCATTTTTGGGACCATTGACAATTATACAGCAATAGGTATAAAAATGCACTATTACTATATAAATGTCACTGGCAGGGGATGGGTTAACACTAGGGACTGTCTAGGAGGAGAGAGAGATCGGTGTTCATACATGGTATGAACACACAATCTGTCTCTATTCCCGAGAGAACCGGGATCTGTGTGTTTAAACACACAGATCCCGGTTCTTGCTCTGTCACGAGCGATCACGGGAGCCCGGTGGTCTTCGCCCCCGCTGGGCACTCACATTGGCTCTGGGCACACGCTGTGCGCCCCTAGTGGCCAAAAGGCAAAATGACACAAGTTAACACCGTTTCACCCAGCCGTGCCATTCTACCTCAGCAAAACTGCGGCTGCTGGTCAGCAAGCGGTTAAGCTGTTATTTACCTTGAATTCTTTATTCTTGAATTCTTCTCTTGTTATTTTGTCATATGTTTACATATACAGTATATATACAGTATCTCAAAAGTGAGTATACCCCTCACATTTTTGTAAATATTTTATTATATTTTTTCATGTGACAACACTGAAGAAATTACACTTTGCTACAATGTAAAGTAGTGAGTTTACAGCTTGTATAACAGTGTAAATTTTCCTCTCAAAATAACTCAACACACAGACATTAATGGCAACAAAAGTGAGTACATCCCTAAGTGAAAATATCCAAAATGGTCCCAAAGTGTCAATATTTTGTGTGGCCACCATTATTTTCCAGCACAGCCTTAACCCTCCTGGGCATTGCGTTCACCAGAGCTTTACAGGTTGCCACTGGAGTCCTATTTTACTCCTCCATGATGGCATCACAGTGCTGGTGGATGTTAGAGACCTTGCGCTCCTCCACCTTCTGTTTGAGGATGCCCCACAGGTGCTTAATAGTGTTTAAGTCTGGAGACATGCTTGGCCAGTCCATCACCTTTATCCTCAGCTTCTTTAGCAAGGCAGTGGTCATCCTGGAGGTGTGTTTGAGGTCGTTATCATGTTGGAATACTGCCCTGTGGCCCAGTCTCCGAAGGGAGGGGATCATGCTCTGCTTCAGTATGTCACAGTACATGTTGGTATTCATGGTTTCCTCAATGAACTGTAGCTCCCCAGTGTTGGCAGCACTCATGTGAGTGAGGGGTATACTCACTTTTGTGAGATACTGTATATATATATATATATATATATATATATATATATATATATATATATATATATATTGTACAGGACGCCGTGGCTGTGTCCTGGAAGGACGTTATATTTCCCCTCTGTTTGGACTGTGGTCCCTTAAGGGAACAAAAGGGTTAACTCACTGGTCAGAGGAAGTGGTTTAAAAAAAAAGACAGGAAGTTGTAGGTGGGTGTGGAGGAGCACAGAGGAGATTGTGGATGGTGATCGGTGGATTGGTGTGCAGCTGTGGGGTGCATGGCAGTGTCCTGCCTGGAAACCTGCTAGCAGTGGAAGTTACCCTCTGCAAAAATCTGGGAAGTGTTTAATTGTGATGGCAGTTCTGACCTCTGCAAGTCGGTGAGACTTATATTTCCTTCTGTTATTTTGCTGCCGTGAAGCTGTTTGAGTTTAATAAACATCACTTTGATTGAAAAGCCTGTGTCCTTTGATCTAGCTGGTTCCCCGAACGTTTAAAAAAAAAAACGTTTAAAAAAAAAAGACAGGAAGTTGTAGGTGGGTGTGGAGGAGCACAGAGGAGACTGTGGATGGTGGTCGGTGGATTGGTGTGCAGCTGTGGGGTGCATGGCAGTGTCCTGCCTGGAAACCTGCTAGCAGTGGAAGTTACCCTCTGCAAAAATCCGGGAACTGTTTAATTGTGATGGCAGTTCTGACCTCTGCAAGTCGGTGAGACTTATATTTCCTTCTGTTATTTTGCTGCCGTGAAGCTGTTTAAGTTTAATAAACATTACTTGGATTGAAAAGCCTGTGTCCTTTGATCTAGTTGGTTCCCCGAACGTTACTATATATATATATATATATATATATATATACCTGTGTATATATATATATATATATATATATATATATATATATATATATATATATATATATATATATATATATATATATATATATTCTTAATGTTTCTTTTTTAACAGTGGACATGAACCACATAGGTTTAACTTTAAGCCATTTAAACATATTGCCCATGGGAATATATTTTGCATAGTGTTAGGATAAGTGGATTTGAAACATTGCCATTTCTGTTCCCTCCCAGTACTAATGTTGGAGAGCAGCCAATAAGCAGTGGAAAATTTGCTCTCTTATTTTTTTTATATATTTTTCTTGTGCTTATTGTATAAAACCTAAATTAAATGAAATCATGTTATGATCACTGCTACCCGGATGTTCTTTATAGAAAAATTTGTAATAAACTCTACATTGTTTGGGACTAAAAGGTCAGGCAGAGTACCATACCTCGGTGGTGCTTCTATAAACTGTACCACAAAATTGTCTTGTAAAAAGCATATGCATTTCTATCATTTTATTGCTTCAGCAGTGCCAGTACATCAGTCCATTTCAGGGTATCCTCTAATAACAAAGTAAAGATAGAAACCGCCACCTTTTCATTTTACCCTCGCTCTAAAAAAGAAAGCATAGTCAGGATTAACAGCCCAATCATATGAAGAATAAAGTAACAATTCAATAATTCACCAGTTTAGCGTGATTTCAAAGCCGTAGATCAGTGTGATTTGGATTACTGATTTCATTGCGGCTTTCAACTTCATTTAACAGAAGACAATGCAAGTTGCAACAAAATTGCAGAAAAGTAGTGCAGGAGCCTTTTTCTTGTTCAAGTATTTTATTAAAGATTATCAGAAAACTCTAAATGTAATGAGTAAATAGAAAAAAATGACATTGTAAAATTATGATAATCTTAATACAGGAAAGTATATCTCTAGTCGCATATGACATCACATAGTTGTTTAGTTAGTTAGTTAGTAGAATTAAATTAAGATCAATGCAGTAAATTAATAGTTATCTATCTAAACAAGAATCTACCTTATATATAAATATAAATATATGTAGAGCCGCTAGTATATTTGGTGCTCTTTTTAATAGTGGAACATTATGGGTAATCTACCGCTGATTTGGAGCCTAATATCAGCATAATATTATGGTATGGCAATCAACTATAGTGGAGTTTACCTGTGTTAAAAAGGTAATATGAAAAATAAGGAGGGGAAGGGGTTTACAACAAGGAGAGGAGAGAAAGCAAGTAGAAAGAAGGGAGTGATAGAAGGTACCCGAAGGTAGGTCTCTCCCAGAGGGTAAGATATATCTACAAATTAAATCCTCAACTACAATGGTAAAAGTACTTGGTCTTCGAAGTCTGGTGGCAAGCAATGTTTAACCACTTCAGCCCCGGAAGGATTTACCCCCTTCCTGACCAGAGCACTTTTTACAATTTGGCACTGCGTTGCTTTAACTGCTAATTGCGCGGTCATGCAATGGTGTACCCAAACGAAATTTGCGTCCTTTTCCTCCCACAAATAGAGCTTTCTTTTGATGGTATTTGATCACCTCTGCCATTTTTATTTTTTGCGCTATAAATGGAAAAAGACCGAAAATTTTGAAAAAAAATGATATTTTCTACTTTTTGTTATAAAAAAATCCAATAAACTTAATTTTAGTCATACATTTAGGCCAAAATGTATTTGGCCACATGTCTTTGGTAAAAAAAAAGTCAATAAGCGTATATTTATTGGTTTGCGCAAAAGTTATAGCGCCTACAAACTAGGGTACATTTTCTGGAATTTACACAGCTTTTAGTTTATGACTGCCTATGTAATTTCTTGAGGTGCTAAAATGGCAGGGCAGTACAAAACCTCCCCAAATGACCCCATTTTGGAAAGTAGACACCCCAAGGAAATTGCTGAGAGGCATGTTGAACCCATTGAATATTTATTTTTTTGTGCCAGGTGATTGAATAATGACAAAAAAAAAAAAAATTTACAAAAAGTTTCCACTAAATGATATATTGCTCACACAGGCCATGGGCATATGTGGAATTGCACCCCAAAATACATTCAGCTGCTTCTCCTGAGTATGGGGATACCACATGTGTGGGACTTTTTGGGAGCCTAGCCGCGTACGGGGCCCCGAAAACCAAGCACCGCCTTCAGGATTTCTAAGGGCATAGATTTTTGATTACACTCCTCACTACCTATCACAGTTTTGAAGGCCATAAAATGCCAAGATGGCACAAAACCCCCCCAAATGACCCCATTTTGGAAAGTAGACACCCCAAGCTATTTGCTGAGAGGCATGTTGAGTCCATGGAATATTTTATTTTTTGACACAAGTTGTGGGAATGTGACAATTTTTTTTTTTTTTGCACAAAGTTGTCACTAAATGATATATTGCTCACACAGGCCATGGGCATATGTGGAATTGTACCCCAAAATACATTTAGCTGCTTCTCTTGAGTATGGGGATACCACATGTGTGGGACTTTTTGGGAGCCTAGCCGCGTACGGGGCCCCGAAAACCAATCACCGCCTTTAGGATTTCTAAGGGCATAAATTTTTTATTTCACTCCTCACTACCTATCAGAGTTTTGAAGGCCATAAAATGCCAAGATGGCACAAAACCCCCCCAAATGACCCCATTTTGGAAAGTAGACACCCCAAGCTATTTGCTGAGAGGCATGTTGAGTCCATGAAATATTTTATATTTTGACACAAGTTGCGGGAAAGTGACAATTTTTTTTTTTTTTTTTGCACAAAGTTGTCACTAAATGATATATTGCTCAAACATGCCATAGGCATATGTGGAATTGCACCCCAAAATATATTCTGCTGCTTCTCCTGAGTACGGGGATACCACATGTGTGGGACTTTTTGGGAGCCTAGCTGCGTACGGGGCCCCGAAAACCCAGCACCGCCTTCAGGATTTCTAAGGGCGTAAAGTTGTAATTTCACTCCTCACTACCTATCACATTTTTGAAGGCCATAAAATGCCCAGATGGCACAAACCCCCCCAATTGACCCCATTTTGGAAAGTAGACACCCCAAGCTATTTGCTGAGAGGCATGTTGAGTCCATGGAATATTTTATATTTTGACACAAGTTGCGGGAAAGTGACAATTTTTTTTTTTGCACAAAGTTGTCACTAAATGATATATTGTTCAAACATGCCATGGGCATATGTGGAATTACACCCCAAAATACATTCTGCTGCTTCTCCTGAGTACGGGGATACCACATGTGTGGGACTTTTTGGAGCCTAGCCGCGTACGGGACCCCGAAAACCAAGCACCGCCTTCAGGATTTCTAAGGGCATACATTTTTGATTTCACTCCTCACTACCTATCACAGTTTTGAAGGCCATAAAATGCCAAGATGGCACAAACCCCCCCCAAATGACCCCATTTTGGAAAGTAGACACCCCAAGCTATTTGCTGAGAGGCATGGTGAGTATTTTGCAGCTCTCATTTGTTTTTGAAAATGAAGAAAGACAAAAAAAACGTATTTTTTTTTTCTTTTTTCAATTTTCAAAAGTTTGTGACAAAAAGTGAGGTCTGCAAAATACTCACTATACCTCTCAGCAAATAGCTTTGGGTGTCTATTTTCCAAAATGGGGTCATTTGGGGGGGTTTGTGCCATCTGGGCATTCCATGGCCTCCGAAACTGTGATAGGCAGTGAAGAGTGAAATCAAAAATTTACGCCCTTAGAAAGCCTGAAGGCGGGGCTTGGTTTTTGGGGTCCCGTACGTGGCTAGGCTCCCAAAAAGTCTCACACATGTGGTATCCCCGTACTCAGGAGAAGCAACAGAATGTATTTTGGGGTGTAATTTCACATATTCCCATGGCATGTTTGAGCAATATATCATTTAGTGACAACTTTGTGCAAAAAAAAAAAAAAAATTTGTCTTTTTCCCGCAACTTGTGTCACAATATAAAATATTCCATGGACTCGACATGCCTCTCAGCAAATAGCTTGGGGTGTCTACTTTCCAAAATGGGGTCATTTGGGGGGGTTTTGAACTGTCCTGACATTTTATGCACAACATTTAGAAGCTTATGTCAAACATCGACCACTCTTCTAACCACTTGAAGACAAAGCCCTTTCTGACACTTTTTGTTTACATGAAAAAATTATTTTTTTTTGCAAAAAAATTACTTTGAACCCCCAAACATTATATATTTTTTTAAAGCAAATGCCCTACAGATTAAAATGGTGGGTGTTTAATTTTTTTTTTTCACACAGTATTTGCGCAGCGATTTTTCAAACGCATTTTTTGGGGAAAAAACACATTTTTTTAAATTTTAATACACTAAAACACACTATTTTGTCAAAATGTTTGATGAAATAAAAAAGATGATCTTAGGCCGAGTACATGGATACCAAACATGACATGCTTTAAAATTGCGCACAAACGTGCAGTGGCGACAAACTAAATACATTTTTAAAAGCCTTTAAAAGCCTTTACAGGTTACCACTTTAGATTTACAGAGGAGGTCTACTGCTAAAATTACTGCTCTCGATCTGACCTTCGCGGTGATACCTCACATACATGGTGCTGTTTACATTTGACGCCAGACCGACGCTTGCGTTCGCCTTTGTGCGAGAGCAGGGGGGGGCAGGGGTGCTTTTTTTTTTTTTTTTTTTTTTTTTATTATTTTTTTGCTTTTTTATCTTATTTTTAAACTGTTCCTTTCATTTTTATTTATTTTTTAATCATTTTTATTGTTATCTCAGGGAATGTAAATATCCCCTATGATAGCAATAGGTAGTGACAGGTACTCTTTTTAGAAAAAATTGGGGTCTATTAGACCCTAGATTTCTCCTCTGCCCTCAAAGCATCTGACCACACCAAGATCGGTGTGATAAAATGCTTTCCCAATTTCCCAATGGCGCTGTTTACATCCGGCGAAATCTAAGTCATGAAATGCTCGTAGCTTCCGGTTTCTTAGGCCATAGAGATGTTTGGAGCCATTCTGGTCTCTGATCAGCTCTATGGTCAGCTGGCTGAATCACCGGCTGCATTCTCAAGTTCCTTGTTGGGACAGGAGAGCCAGAGAAAAACATGGAAGACGGTGGGGGGGGGCATTCCCTCCCACTGCTTGTAAAAGCAGTCTAGAGGCTAATTAGCCGCTAGGATTGCTTTTACAAGAAAGCCGACCACTGGCTGAAAAGAATGATACCAAGATGATACCTAAACCTGCAGGCATCATTCTGGTATAACCACTCAAAGTCCAGCAACATACCAGTACGTTGCTGGTCCTTGTTGGGCATACATTGTAAACTTTTTTTTCATGCAGCCTGTGGGCTGAACGAAAAAAAGATATTGATCGGTGGGTATGCCCACCATTAGAATACCTCCCTTCATCCACCCACTTCTAATGATGGGCATACATGCACCGTATATATATGCCGAAGCATGGGGGCATCCTCCCGCAAAAGGCAGGAGCAAATCGCTCCTCCACCCACTGCTGCCCCCACGCTTCGGCATATATGCTGAAGTATGTAACTGTGGTGGTGAAATCACCTCCGACAGCGCTGGAGTCACGGCTTTATGTATCGTGGGAGCAAACGCTGTTGCTGTCAAGATAAATAAATCCGTGCTGCAACTGAATGGCGTACCTGCTAAGCAAATGATGGTTAACAAAAAACAAAGTAACATTACAGTATAACAGTAATACTTACCATACCTGCAAAGCAAAATACAAAAAAACATAGTAAAAAATAAAACATTTAACGCAACCTGTGCCTACCTAAAAAATATATATGCCGAAGCATGGGGGCATCCTCCCGCAAAAGGCAGGAGCAAATCGCTCCTCCACCCACTGCTGCCCCCACGCTTCGGCATATATGCTGAAGTATGTAACTGTGGTGGTGAAATCACCTCCGACAGCGCTGGAGTCACGGCTTTATGTATCGTGGGAGCAAACGCTGTTGCTGTCAAGATAAATAAATCCGTGCTGCAACTGAATGGCGTACCTGCTAAGCAAATGATGGTTAACAAAAAAACAAAGTAACATTACAGTATAACAGTAATACTTACCATACCTGCAAAGCAAAATACAAAAAAAACATAGTAAAAAATAAAACATTTAACGTAACCTGTGCCTACCTAAAAAATATATATGCCGAAGCATGGGGGCATCCTCCCGCAAAAGGCAGGAGCAAATCGCTCCTCCACCCACTGCTGCCCCCACGCTTCGGCATATATGCTAAAGTATGTAACTGTGGTGGTGAAATCACCTCCGACAGCGCTGGAGTCACGGCTTTATGTATCGTGGGAGCAAACGCTGTTGCTGTCAAGATAAATAAATCCGCTCTGCAGCTGAATGGCGTACCTGAAAACAAAAAAGCGGTTAACAATAAAAAAAACAAAGTATAAAAAAATTGCATACCTATAAAGCAAACATGATAAAAACATAACAATAAAACATTGCAGTATAGAATGCAGAACAATAGAGAGAGAATAGAGAGAGAACAATAAAACAATAACTATTTTTGTTTTTTTTATTTTATATATTTTTTTGTGTTTTTTTCTTTTTTTTTACTTTTTTTTGTTTTTTTTACACTTTTTTTTGTAACTTTAACTTTTTTAACTGGTACCAGGTTTGGGTCTCTCAAAATGCGACAGCATCTTGGGAGACCCTGTGGAAGTGTGCCTATCTGTGCAGTGCTGTACCCTATGCTAATACTCCACTAGTGTATGGTAGCGTTCAAAACATTCACCAATGCAAAGACCAGGATTGCCAGGACAGAGGGGACAATAATACCGGGTGTCACGCCTAAATCCGCGCTTGCTGCAGACATAACATCTTTTTGGGGGGGTTCGTTGGGTAGGGGTACTCGGGAGGGCATAAAGAAAATGCCTCTCATGCAGCCGGCTTACTGCATTTGGTTGGGGATGGTGAGGTGGAGCACCGTCTGGATACAGAAGGGCTCTGACGATCTCTTCCTGGAATTTAAGGAAGGATCCAGTCTGTCCTGAAGCTCTGTATAGCACATAAGCATTCAGCAAAGCCAATTGAAATAAATAAACAGACACTTTTTTGTACCAGCGTCTGGCCTTACGGGCAATTAGGTACGGCGCCAACAACTGGTCGTTAAGGTCCACCCCTCCCATATTAAGGTTATATTCGTGGACACAGAGGGGTTTCTCCACAACACCAGTCGCCGTAGGAATTTGGACCATCGTGTCTGCATGAAGGGAGGTGAGAACGAAAACATTCTTCTTATCCCTCCACTTCATAGCGAGCAAATTATTATACTTCAAGCAGGCTCTCTCCCCCAGCCTAAGACGGGAATCTACAAGCCGCTGGGGAAAGCCCCGGCGATTAGGTCGCACGGTGCCACATGCTCCAATCTGATGATCAAACAAGTGACTAAAAAGTGGCACGCTCGTATAATAATTGTCCACGTACAAGTGGTACCCCTTTCCGAATAAGGGTGACACCAAGTCCCACACTATCTTGCCAGCGCTTCCTATGTAGTCAGGGCAGTTTGTCGGCTCTACGTGACTATCTTTGCCCTCGTAAACCATAAAACTATATGTATAGCCTGTGGCCCTGTCACAGAGCTTATACATCTTGACCCCGTATCTGGCACGCTTGCTGGGAAGGTACTGTTTGAATGACAAGCGGCCAGAAAATTTAACCAGGGACTCATCAACGCAGACAACTTGATGGGGAGTAAACAAGTCTGCAAAACGTTGGTTGAAGTGGTTTACGAGGGGCAGAATTTTGTAGAGCCGATCGTATGCAGGGTCTCCACGAGGACGACAGAGTTCATTGTCATTGAAGTGCATGAACCGCAAAATCTGCTCGTATCGTGCCCTGGCCATGGAGGCAGAGAACAAGGGTGAATGGTAAATTGGGTCAGTGGACCAATATGACCGCAACTCACTCTTTTTATTCAACCCCATGAGGAGGGAAAGGCCCAGAAAGATCTTAAATTCGGAAACCGTAATTGGTCTCCAATCTCTGGCAAGGGAGGACTGGGGATTAGCGGCGATGTATTGACCAGCGTATAAATTGCTTTGGTCCACAATAGATCTATAGAGATCTTCGGTGAAAAACAGTGAATAAAAATAGAGTGGCGTAAAGTCAACTGTTTCCACCTGAATTCCGGGTTGGCCAGTGAAAGGGGGAAGTACAGGTGCTGCAGAAGTGGTGGGTACCCAATTCGGATTGGCGAATGCAGCAGGAAGGGCACTCTGGGCACGACAGGCCTATGTTCGTCTTCTTGGTGGCAGCGGGACACTACTTGTGCTTGCCACCTCGCCAGCTTGAACTGCACTTATGGGACTCACCACGTCACCAAGTGTTACTGCAGTGCTGGATGTACGACCAGGGTGTACTAGGCCGCTGGTGCTTGCCAGTTCACCAGAAGGAATAGCGGCACTAGTACTTCTCTGCTCCATACGAGAGCCCTGCGGTTCTTGCACTTCAAGGACAGAATAAGTTCGGGGTCTGGTACGCCTGACCTTGGCAGGGACCACAACTCCGTCGTCAGAGCTATCTGTCATGGAGCCGCTGTCCTCTACAGGATCGTATTCTGAGCCTGAATCTGACAGATGAGTGACTTCCTCTTCACTATCTGTCATGCTCAGAAACCTGTAGGCCTCTTCACTAGTGTACCTTCGATTTGCCATTTTGGCCTCTAAATTTAGGGGTACACTAGTGAGACTCACAGGCAAAAAAAGCTCCTGACTGTCAGCGACTGATTCAAAACGCTACCAAAAAACTGTTAGCGATCGCAGGGATCAGGCCTGACTCTGCGAACGCTGCAGTTATGTGTGCTTAGTGTTTTGTAAGTGTCAGTTATCGATCGATACTGCACTTGGGTGGGCTGGGCTGGACTGGGCCGAGGAGCAAAACGCAGGTGCTAGCAGGTATCTGGGCTGATCCCGCTAACACTGCGTTTCAGGGAACCCTAAACTGCTGGGGAGTATAGATCTTATCGGATCAGATATCGATCCGTTCAGATACTATAGCACTAAGGGAGGTGTATGCTGCGTGCGTGGGTTTTAGCGGTACTGGCGCTAACCTGACGCTGCCTGGGGCGACGCAGACCTTACCTGATCCTAAAAACTTAACTTCTATCACCGCCGGGCAATTAGGGGGTTAAACCTTTATAAGGTAATAAACGGAGGGTGCCCTAAAACTATAATAAACTATAATAAACTGTAATAAACTATAATAAACTACAAAAAACAAACTATCTAACCAGCGTCACCCGTAACACTTATACGGTGATCGCTGGTGAAAGGGTTAACTAGGGGGCAATCAGGGGGTTAAAATCTTTAGCAGGTAGTATATGGGGGTCCCTGTCGCTATAAAACACTGACAGCGAACCTATATACTTACCTCCCTAAACTAGCGTCACCTGTGTCACTAATACAGCGATCAGAAAAACGATCGCTTAGCGACACTGGTGATGGGGGGTGATCACGGGGTTAACCTTTATTAGGGGGGGTTAGGGGGGTACCCTGGACCTAAAGGGGGGTACCCTAGACCTAAAGGGGGCTAACCTAACTGCCCTAACACTTATAACTGACACAAACTGACACCAATGCGAAAAAAAAAACACTGCTATTGGTGTCAGAGTGACAGGGGGTACAGGGGGGTGATCGGGGGGTGACAGGGGGGTGAAAAGTGTGCCTGCGTGTTCTACTGGAAGTGTAGTGTTGGTGCACTTACTTGGATGTCTTCTCTCCTCGGCGCCGGATCAAAAAGACCGACTCCAGGAGAGATGACATCACTTCCTCTCCCTCTGTTTACATTACAGAGGGAGAGGAAGCATTTGATTCGCTGGGAGCGATCGGGAGGGGGTGGCCATCAATGGATGGCATCCCCCTGACCCCTCATCGCCCGCGAACAAGAGCCGACTGCCTACGGCACCGGGGGGGGGTCCGACCCCCCGCCCGCGGGAAGGCATCACGTATCAGGTACGTGATTTTGCCTGCCCGTGCCGCTCTGATCACGTATATAGGCGTGAGGCGGTCGGCAAGTGGTTAATCCATGGTTTCCATAAATTATTCATTATTTTTTTAGATTGTTTTTATCTAAAGCTTCCATCTTTGCATGTAACAGAGTTTGGTTCATTCTATGCTTGGCACTGTCTAAATTCAAAGTAGGCGTTTTCCAAGCTTTAACTGTAGTCTTTTTAGCAGCTGTTAAGAGCTGTATTAATAATTTAAACTGTTTTTGTTGTAGAAATTCCGGTCTTAAGTTTAGAAGGGCCAATGCCGGGTTAGGTGTAATAGTGCTTTCGAACATTGCTGAGGCAAGCATGAAAATAGATTTTCAAAATTCTTGTACCACTGGACATTTCCACCATATGTGTAAATGTGAATCCAGCTCTGAACAGTCGCGAAAACAGCAAGCCGAATGATCCAGAACAAATTTAGAGATTCTAGCTGTACCATCGTGTGAGTACTTTATATGCAATCTCAACTGCTGTTACATTCGTGAAGAAGATTTTGTTATGGACCATATCTCAGACCATTCTGCTGTATCAATTGTACAACATTGATCATTTTCCCATTTGGCCACATAAGAGGATGGGGATGCATCAGGTTTAGTAAGCAATTGAGAATAGAGTGATAAAATTCAGATTGGGGAGGACCATAGGATTTACAAAAATCTTGAAAAGGTAATATTGATGAATCTGAAAACAAATTGTGTAAGCATGAGATACCAGCCTTTCGACCAGGCTCGGAAGGTCATGGGGGAAGTCTATGCTGGATAGAACAAAAAGAAAAGGTCTAGTGTCACCAGTGACACACCTCCATCCCTAATAATAGCAAATATATACAAGAAGTCACCCTGGGACTTTAAATGAAGTGAGCACAGTTTAGCCACTAAGTAACAAGAGTAAATTCAGTAAAAATATTTATTCAAAGATAGTATACATGCATGAGTAATGTAAACAATTGCTGAGCCAACAAGACTGCACATGATAAAATTAACATTAATGCATGAAAAGCGAGCAGAGTGAGAGACTGCAAGGCCTGGTTGATGAAAGCCTCTGAGATCCACAGACCATGAGCGGAGGATCGGAGCGGTCTGGAGGGGGAACGGCTCATGTGTGGCGAGTGGAGGAGTATGCCGGGAGCCTGCCTGCACCGGCTGGGGCCTGACGCCTCCCCCCTCTTCCATTCTCCCAGACAACCCCCGGTAAGCCATAGGATTGGTTGGAGATGGAAGGACATCAGTATGTGTCTGAGGAATGTGGGGACTGAATAACAAGCAGACAGGGACACTCTGGGAGCTACACACGGCAGCCAGAGGCACCCGGAGGAGGAGGGAGATCCCCCAGAGGATTAAAGGCAGCTCCTGTAAGGTAAATGAGCAAATCATCTGGCCCCAGGTAAAACAGATTGTGAACTTTTAATGCCCGATGACTCTGGACTTTCTGCTTAATTTCATTTGTCTTACGTCCAAGTTGCTCGCTGTCTGCTGTGTTGAATTGCTGCCAATGCTCCTTGATTGTACCACATTGCTACCCGAGACCCTGGATCTAATTTTTGCTGTATCTTATTGCTACTAGGTCATTGTATGTGACTGGACATTTTTGCTCTGTAACTCTGGACTAGGGATGAGCCGAACACCCCCCCGGTTCGGTTCACACCAGAACTTGCGAACAGACCAAAACTTTGCACGAACGTTAGAACCCCATTGAAGTCTATGGGACTCGAACGTTCGAAATCAAAAGTGTTCATTTTAAAGGCTAATTTGAGTGGTATTGTCCTAAAAAGGGTTTGGGGACCCGGGTCCTGCCCCAGGGCACATGTATCAATGCAAAAAAAGTTTTTAAAAAGGCCGTTTTTTCGGGAGCAGTGATTTTAATAATGCTTAAAGTCAGACAATAAAAGTGTAATATTCCTTTAAATTTCGTACCTGGGGGGTGTCTATAGTATGCCTGTAAAGGGGCGCATGTTTCCCGTGTTTAGAACAGTCTGACAGCAAAATGACATTTCAAAGGAAAAAAAGTCATTTAAAACTACTCGCGACTATTAATGAATTGCCGGTCCGACAATACACATAAAAGTTCATTGATAAAAACAGCATGGGAATTCCTCACAGGGGAACCCCGAACCAAAATTTTTAAAAAAACTGGCGTGGGGTCCCCCTAAATTCCATACCAGGCCCTTCAGGTCTGGTATGGATATTAAGGGGAACCCCGCGCCAAAATTTAAAAAAAAAATGAAGTAGGGGTCCCCCTCAAAATTCATACCAGGCCCTTCAGGTCTGGTATGGATTTTAAGGGGAACCCCGCACCAGAATAAACAAAATTGGAGTGGGATCCCCCCAAAAATCCATACCAGACCCTTATCCGAGCACGCAACCTGGCAGGCCACAGGAAAAGAGGGGGGGATGAGAGAGCGCCCCCCCTCCTGAACTGTACCAGGCCACATGCCCTCAACATTGGGAGGGTGCTTTGGGGTAGCCCACCAAAGCACCTTGTCCCCATGTTGATGAGGACAAGGGCCTCATCCCCACAACCCTTGGCCGGTGCTTGTGGGGTCTGCGGGCGGGGGGCTTATCGGAATCCGGAAGCCACCTTTAGCAAGGGGACCCCCAGATCCTGCCCCCCCATGTGAAATGGTAAGGGGGTACCTACTATTTCACAAAAAAACTGTCAAAAATGTTAAAAATGACAAGAGACAGTTTTTGACAATTCCTTTATTTAAAGTCTTCTTTTTTCCATCTTCTATCTTCTTTCTTCTTTCTTCTATCTTCCTTCGGTTTCTTCCTCCATCTTCAGAGGGTCACCCGCCCCTCTGACGCCACGGGGAATGCCACAGGGAAGTCCCCGTCAAGTCCCTATGCATCAGAGGGGGCGGGGTCACTGGGTGGCCCCGACCTCCGCTATTTAAGAACAGTCAGAGGAGGAGAAGTGTCACACAGCGGGAGCCTCCCTCCATGCCATCATGGATGTGGAGCGGCCCGAAAAGAAGATGAAGACAAGAAGATGAAGACAAGAAGATGAAGAGAAAAAGATGAAGAGAAAAAGATGAAGAGAAAAAGATGAAGAGAAAAAGATGAAGAGGGAAGCGTCACGCAGCGGGAGCCTCTCATCCAATCATGGAGGCGGAGTGGCCCAAAAAGAAGATGAAGAGAAGAAGATGAAGATAAGAAGACGAAGAGAAGAAGATGAAGAGAAAAAGATGCCGCAGAGGGAGATGCCGGACGAGAACACCGGAGAAAGAAGCAGAGGATCGGAGGAAGAAGAAGATGGAGGAAAAAACCGTAGAAAGACAGAAGAATAAAGAAAGACGATAAATAAAAGAAAAAAAAAAGGCGCCTCTAAGTGCAGAATTAAAACTTTTAATATCCCCAAACAAGATTAAAAACACTTACAGAATCAAGGATAAGAAGAGGCATAACATGGATGTATGAAGCAGGTGATCCGGCATCAGGAGGTCCCAGTGTATCACAGCTTTCCAGGGATAACGATATGCAGCAGCAGAAGGCCCCAGGATAACCAGCAGGTGAACACCCCAGGCTCTGGGAACACTGGTGAAGCAATCGCGTCGTCTGAATCAGCATGGAGCATGAATCAGAGATGTCAGAGGGAGGGGACAACAACCAGCATGGACCGCAAGCAGGAAATATGTCATCAAAATGGGATGCGTTTTGGAACTACTGATTGGTTCCTTCTTCAAGCCAATGATAACAGGTTTGTAGAAGCTGAGCTTCTTATAGTCTATGGGCGGAGCTGTGGGTGGGGCTATGGGTAGTGATAAGGGAAGAAAAACAATGCTGCAGCATCCCAGGAAGTAGTGTGATCCATGGGCATAAAACTGTACAGTAAACATAAAGACAGAGCAGGATGCAGCCTGCACACGAAAAACGGTAAGACAAATAGAGCAAGTATATATAAAAGGAAAGGAACTTGAAATCAATAAAAAAATATGTATAGAATGGAACAAAACGGTCAAACCGTACATTGCTCCTCAGTAGCAGATGCCACTAAAAATTAATCATTTAAAAAATGATCACTGGATCAATATATGGGGGTAATAAACAGAATAAAGTAAATAGGTATACATGCGTGTGTATGCATGCGTGCACAGGAAACAACCACAGGCGCAAAAAAAACAAAAAACGCATAGATGTAAAAACAAAACAAACACGCATAAATGCCAAAAAAATGCATAGATGCAAAAAAAATAAAAAATTTAAAAAAATATATAGATGCAAAAACAAAACAAAAAACGCATAGATGCCAAAAACGCATAGATGCAAAAAAGCGCATAGATAAAAAAAAAGGTCCATTGGATAAATCATTATGCGCACACGCATACACACACATGCACACATCCTATAGGAAACACAGAATAAAATTAGCCAATGGAGGACATACCTAAGGGGAATATGGGCACTGTATAATGAGCATACATATGAAAATGAGGATGTAATGGTGAATGAAGTTCTATAGTATGGCACTGATTTCAAAATCCTCATTTAACCCTCCAGGGGCCAAAACATTCAAAGAGAAAATCCAATACATCTCTCTGTGGCAAAGCTTTCGGAAACGCTCAGCTGGGGAGAGGTCTCTAGGCATCGCCTCAATAACCCAAACCATTAGACCATCAGTGGATTTGTTATGGTATTCGAGATAGTGCCTAGGGACACTATGAGTGTCTAATCCATCAGTAATGAATCGGCGATGTTCGCCAAATCGCTTACGTAATGGTCTGATAGTACGCCCAACATAAAAAAGGCCGCACGGGCATGTCACACAATAGACTACATGGTCAGAAGAGCAAGTGTGAAAGCCCTTGATAGGGTATGTTTTACCTTTTACACAAAAATCCTTCTGGCCATGTTTAACAAACCGACAGGTCTTACATAGCAGCTTGCGGCATTGATACATGCCTGAGATGGCTAGAAAGGTTGGAAGGGAATAACCTGGGGGTAATAGCTTACCCTTAAGTTTATTAGGTGCCACCTTACTTTTAATATTAGGGGCCTTTCTATAGGCAAATTTGGGCTTATTAGATAGGACAGGAAGAAGGTGCTCGTCCCGTAGCAGCAAAGGCCAATGCTTCCGCTTGATACCCTCCATCTGTCTGTAACGAGAATGAAATTGGGTAATAAATCGCAAATCATCCTTATTGTTGTCAGCATGGGTGAGAGGACGTGGTTGGATAGGTGCATCTCTGTAGTGAGAGTAAGCTGTTTGCACAATTTCAGCTGGAAATTCTTTGTCAAGAAATTTATCTTCCAAGATCTTACTCTGGATGTCATAGTCACTGCTTCTAGTACAGTTCTTTTTAAGTCTACAGTATTGGCTTTAGGTATGTTATTAAGCCATTGGGGGTGGTGGCAGCTTTTATAATGAAATGTGCAACAAAATCAGAAACTATAGATGCATTACCATCCCAAATGATGATCACATCATCTATATACCTGCCATAAAAAACAATGTGGGAAGAAAAGGGGTTTTTATGCCAAATATGAGATGATTCCCAATACCCCATGGTAAGGTTCGCATATGAAGGTGCAAGGTTTCCCCCATAGCTGTCCCATTAACCTGTAGGAAAAAGTCATTGTCAAAACTGAAATAGTTATGGGTGAGACAGAAGGCAGTAGCCTCTACAATAAAGGAGGCTTGTCTGGGATTCAGCATGGGGTCCTTACACAAAAAGGATTGTATCGCACATAGTCCCACATCGTGCGGTATAGAAGTATACAGTGATTGAACATCAAGGGAAACCCACAAATAGGTGGGTTCCCAAGAATAAGGGGAGAGAAGTTCTAACAGGTGGGTGCCATCTCTAATATATGACTGTAGGGATTGGGCAAGTGGCTGAAGGAACTGGTCTACATATTGTGAAAAACCACTTGTTATGCTTCCCATGGCTGCAACAATCGGTCGTCTGGGAGGATTGACTACAATTTTATGCACCTTAGGCAGGTGGTAAAAGTATGGGGTGTAATGAACAGCCTTAACCAAAAAAGAAGCTTTCTGTTGAGTGATAATATGGTCGCTAAGTGCATTGTTAACCAGTGAAGTGGCCTCTAAAGTAAACTGGGGCAATGGGTCAGTCTTTAACTTGATGTATGTGTTGGTATCTGAGAGGAGTCTAGTAGTCTCTGCAACATAATCGGCTCTATTTTGTACAACTATTCCCCCACCTTTATCCGCAGATTTAATAACTGAATCAAAATTGTTGGCAAGGGCATCGAGAGCTTCCTTTTCAGAATATGTAAGATTATGAACCATCTTGTTTTTACTTTTGGCTGAGTTGCACATATCCTGAATTTCTGCATATGCGATACGATAAAAGGCATCAATGCAGGATCCCTTAGACTGAGTAGGGTAAAAAACAGATACAGGTCTGAATTTTGTGTTCTGAATGGATGGGGAGGTCATGATGTACTGAGTATACAATATTTGATCATTTTCAGAGTCCTCAAAGGGGGGACCAGAGGTTGTGTACTCACTACTAGATTCAGTATTATGGGAATAAAGTTCTTCTAGAAGAGCCAAGCAAACACGGTCATTATGAGTCATGATGTCATTACAGGGAGAATCAGCAGGGATGGAATTGTCCATAGAGTGGTTGTTGTTATGTTTAGTGGACTGTATATTGAAGAATCTTTTTAGGGTAAGGCGACGTATACATTTATTCAAATCTTTGAATAAAAGAAAGGGATTGGGCTGGGCGGAAGGAGCAAAATTAAGACCCCGACTGAGTAGTGAGATTTCATCACTAGTCAGAGAGTGGGTGGAGAGATTAAAGATTTTTATAGTGCTCTCTGTTTTCTGGGGTCTGGACTTGGATCTACCTCCTCTGCCCTGGCAGCCTCTACTTCATGTTTTCTTTTTAGAGGTTTGGTCCGGGGGAGGTCTAGTACTAAAAAAGAGACCGCAGTGGGGTCGGAGAACTGGGCCGTTGCAGTTCCTGTGACAAAAAGAGAGTTTGGACCAAAGGAGATAGGCAGGGTGGATGATATTTGGTCCACAGGGATAGTGGACATTGATATATTGGTGCTAGTCTCATCAATACAAATAGAGGAGTATGGGGGGGTGCCAAATGAATGGATACAGGAGGAGAAAGACTCCTCTGACACCTCCATCCCTAAATATTGCAAAAAAACAAAGAAAGCTAGCCCGTTGGGACTTTGAATGAGGTGAAAGGGATAGGCACACATATACACAAACTGCAATAAAAATTGATTTATTGATACAAAGGCTGTATAAACAAATGGGAACAACAATAAATGTGCATTACCCGGCATAGTAGCCTAGTTAACAGCATAGGTAAAAAACAAATACAATTACACAGCAATCAGTTGTACATCCATAAAAAGTAGCAAGATTCATGATGAACATTAAAACCAATAAATGCATATACATCATCTAACCTTGAAAATACATAAACATAAGTGGATTTTTCTATAACAAAAATGTTGGAGTAGTAAATATGTGTAATACATTAGATGGGTCGGGGCGAGAAAGGTGGTTGGCAAGTAAGGTCAATAACATAAAGGCCTCATACTCACCAATCAGCTGGGCTTGGTAACCAAAACCCTGGATGCCAAGATGGCGGCCACAAGCAGTGCCGGTTCGGGAGCTGAGGGGGCTTTGCAACCGGGAACGCAGCGGGACAGAACCAGGACGCACGGCACGGACTGACAGAAAGACATCTGATCTGTGGTCTGGATGTATCCATGGACAAATCTAAAAATGGAGGATGTATGAGGATGCATGAGTCTCAAGGGATGTGTTGGAACCGAATAGGCATCAAACAATGGATTCAAAAAATGAGAAATGCCCAATGGGGGTTGCATTTGAAAATAATGAATATAATATATGTATGGAGGACTTCTGATGTAATTGTGAAAGATGTTGTATGGGCCGTAATCATAAATACATAGAGACAAAAAGCTGAGCAGGAGAAGCAAAAGGAAAAGAGAGAGAAAAATAAAAAAATGAAACGAAAACCAAAATGTAGAAAAACCTAAATTATGCCTGGAAATATATTAGCACCAACAATGATGGACAATTGATGTTGTGTATGATGAAGGGGGATAACCTACACAGTGAGTGAGGGGTAAATTAAAAAAGAAAAAGAAAGTCAATATTACCTAAATACATTGAACAAGTCCCAGACATATGTGATGCATTCCCGGGTCTGTGACCATCACGATAGACCAACAGAGCACAAATGCAAACCGCAGCCGCACAGAGCATCCTGATATACCCACAGTGGGTCCGGAAGCTCCGCCCCCAGCATCATGTACGGATGGTGACGAGCCAGTGTGTGGGACGCCAGCCGTCAAGAACGGGTGTGCGTGGCAACAACCCCTAATCCATCCGGGATGTTCCACACAGCCCACAGAGGTGTGAGGTCAGAAGACATCACAGAGTGGGCGTGGAGAACATGACACCGACATGCAGGTGGCCAGATCTGCCCTAAGATAGATGAGGACAGCAGGTCAAGGGTACCTCCCCTGTGCATGTCGCAGCCCCCGATACCAGAAATGCAGAGCCACCATCAGGCAGAGCACAGTGAAAAGGAGCCAAGGCCAGCCCAGGAATCAGCCCCGATGCTAACTGGATGTAAAAGTGAACGTGAACCATTGATTAGACCAGACCAAATTTTTGGGGCTAATGGGTGTCTACCACCCGGGTAATTTACGAGAAAGGGGAGTTATGGTCTGGAGAGACCCCTCTGACACCTCCATCCCTAAATATTGCAAAAAAATAAGGAAAGCTAGCCCGTTGGGACTTTGAATGAGGTGAAAGGGATAGGCACACATATACACAAACTGCAATAAAAATTGATTTATTGATACAAAGGCTGTATAAACAAATGGGAACAACAATAAATGTGCGTTACCCAGCATAGTAGCCTAGTTAACAGCATAGGTAAAAAACAAAAACAATTACACTGCAATCAGTTGTACATCCATAAAAAGTAGCAAGATTCATGATGAACATTAAAACCAATAAATGCATATACATCATCTAACCTTGAAAATACATAAACATAAGTGGCAGCAATGTGTGAACTTGGTATGGCCCACTGCGGATACCCAACAGAGTGGGCATGCGGATAGCATCGATGGTGCCCTACGCGTTTCGCAAGTCTGTTCTCGCTCATCAGGGGCAGATGCATACTGGATTTTTCTATAACAAAAATGTTGGAGTAGTAAATATGTGTAATACATTAGATGGGTCGGGGCGAGAAAGGTGGTTGGTAAGTGAGGTCAATAACATAAAGGCCTCATCAGCTGGGCTTGGTAACCAAAACCCTGGATGCCAAGATGGCGGCCACAAGCAGTGCTGGTTCGGGAGCTGAGGGGGCTTTGCAACCGGGAACGCAGCGGGACGGAACCAGGACGCACGGCACGGACTGACAGAAAGACATCTGATCTGTGGTCTGGATGTATCCATGGGCAAATCTAAAAATGGAGGATGTATGAGGATGCATGAGTCTCAAGGGATGTGTTGGAACCGAATAGGCATCAAACAACGGATTGAAAAAATGAGAAATGCCCAATGGGGGTTGCATTTGAAAATAATGAATATAATATATGTATGGAGGACTTCTGATGTAATTGTGAAAGCTGTTGTATGGGCCGTAATCATAAATACATAGAGACAAAAAGCTGAGCAGGAGAAGCAAAAGGAAAAGAGAGAGAAAAATAAAAAAATGAAACGAAAACCAAAATGTAGAAAAACCTAAATTATGCCTGGAAATATATTAGCACCAACAATGATGGACAATTGGTGTTGTGTATGATGAAGGGGGATAACCTACACAGCGAGTGAGGGGTAAATTAAAAAAGAAAAAGAAAGTCAATATTACCTAAATACATTGAACAAGTCCCAGACATATGTGATGCATTCCCGGGTCTGTGACCATCACGATAGACCAACAGAGCACAAATGCAACCGAAGCTGCGCAGAGCGTCCTGATATACCTACGGCAGGTCCGGAAGCTCCGCCCCCAGCATCATGTATGGATGGTGATGAGTCAGCGTGTGGGACGCCGGGCGTCAAGAATGGGTATGCGTGGCAATAACCCCTAATCCATCCGGGATGTTCCACACAGCCCACAGAGGTGTGAGGTCAGAAGACATCACAGAGTGGGCGTGGAGAACATGACGCTGACATGCAGGTGGCCAGATCCGCCCTAAGACAGATGAGGACAGCAGGAGGTCAAGGGTACCTCCCCTGTGCAATTTGGTCTGGTCTAACCAATGGTTCACGTTCACTTTTACATCCAGTTAGCATCGGGGCTGATTCCTGGGCTGGCCTTGGCTCCTTTTCACTGTGCTCTGCCTGATGGTGGCTCTGCATTTCTGGTATCGGGGGCTGCAACATGCACAGGGGAGGTACCCTTGACCTCCTGCTGTCCTCATCTGTCTTAGGGCGGATCTGGCCACCTGCACGTCGGCGTCATGTTCTCCACGCCCACTCTGTGATGTCTTCTGACCTCACACCTCTGTGGGCTGTGTGGAACATCCCGGATGGATTAGGGGTTGTTGCCACGCACACCCGTTCTTGACAGCCGGCGTCCCACACGCTGGCTCGTCACCATCCGTACATGACGCTGGGGGCGGAGCTTCCAGATCTGCCGTGGGTATATCAGGACGCTCTGCGCGGCTGTGGTTTGCATTTGTGCTCTGTTGGACTATCGTGATGGTCACAGACCCGGGAATGCATCACATATGTCTGGGACTTGTTCAATGTATTTAGGTAATATTGACTTTCTTTTTCTTTTTTAATTTACCCCTCACTCGCTGTGTAGGTTATCCCCCTTCATCATACACAACATCAATTGTCCATCATTGTTGGTGCTAATATATTTCCAGGCATAATTTAGGTTTTTCTACATTTTGGTTTTCGTTTCATTTTTTTATTTTTCTCTCTCTTTTCCTTTTGCTTCTCCTGCTCAGCTTTTTGTCTCTATGTATTTATGATTACGGCCCATACAACAGCTTTCACAATTACATCAGAAGTCCTCCATACATATATTATATTCATTATTTTCAAATGCAACCCCCATTGGGCATTTCTCATTTTTTGAATCCGTTGTTTGATGCCTATTCGGTTCCAACACATCCCTTGAGACTCATGCATCCTCATACATCCTCCATTTTTAGATTTGCCCATGGATACATCCAGACCACAGATCAGATGTTTTTCTGTCAGTCCGTGCCGTGCATCCTGGTTCCATCCCGCTGCGTTCCCAGTTGCAAAGCCCCCTCAGCTCCCGAACTGGCACTGCTTGTGGCCGCCATCTTGGCATCCAGGGTTTTGGTTACCAAGCCCAGCTGATTGGTGAGTATGAGGCCTTTATGTTATTGACCTCACTTGCCAACCACCTTTCTCGCCCCGACCCATCTAATGTATTACACATATTTACTACTCCAACATTTTTGTTATAGAAAAATCCAGTATGCATCTGCCCCTGATGAGCGAGAACAGACTTGCGAAACACGTAGGGCACCATCGATGCTATCCGCATGCCCACTCTGTTGGGTATCCGCAGTGGGCCATACCAAGTTCACACATTGCTGCCACTTATGTTTATGTATTTTCAAGGTTAGATGATGTATATGCATTTATTGGTTTTAATGTTCATCATGAATCTTGCTACTTTTTATGGATGTACAACTGATTGCAGTGTAATTGTTTTTGTTTTTTACCTATGCTGTTAACTAGGCTACTATGCCGGGTAACGCACATTTATTGTTGTTCCCATTTGTTTATACAGCCTTTGTATCAATAAATCAATTTTTATTGCAGTTTGTGTATATGTGTGCCTATCCCTTTCACCTCATTCAAAGTCCCAACGGGCTAGCTTTCCTTGTTTTTTTGCTTTTTTAGTACTAGACCTCCCCCGGACCAAACCTCTAAAAGGAAAACACGAAGTAGAGGCTGCCGGGGCAGAGGAGGTAAATCCAAGTCCAAACCCAAGAGAAAAGAGAGCACTATAAAAATCTTTAATCTCTCCACCCACTCTCTGACTAGTGATGAAATCTCACTACTCAGTCGGGGTCTTAATTTTGCTCCTTCCGCCCAGCCCAATCCCTTCCTTTTATTCAAGGATTTGAATAAGTTCATACGTCGCCTTACCCTAAAAAGATTCTTCAATATACAGTCCACTAAACATAACAACAACCACTCTATGGACAATTCCATCCCTGCTGATTCTCCCTGTAATGACATCATGACTCATGATGACCGTGTTTGCTTGGCTCTTCTAGAAGAACTTTATTCCCATAATACCGAATCTAGTAGTGAGTACACAACCTCTGGTGCCCCCTTTGAGGACTCTGAAAATTATCAAATATTGTATACTCAGTACCTCATGACCTCCCCATTCATTCAGAACACAAAATTCAGACCTGTATCTGTTTTTTACCCTACTCAGTCTAAGGGCTCCTGCATTGATGCCTTTTATCTTATCGTATATGCAGAGATTCAGGGTATGTGCAACTCAGCCAAAAGTAAAAACAACATGGTTCATAATCTTACATACAGGCATACCCCACTTTTAAGTACACAATGGGATTTATTTACTAAAGCTGGAAAGTGCAAAATCAGGCTCCCTTCTGCATAGAAACCAATGAGCTTCTAACCCCAGATTGTTCAATTCAGCTTTGGTAATAAAACCTGGAAGCTCATTAGTTTCTATGCAGAAGTGAGCCTGATTTTGCACTTTCCAGCTTTAGTAAATAAACCCCATTGTGTACTTAAAATTGGGGTATGCCTGTATTCTGAAAAGAAAGCTCTCGATGCCCTTGCCAACAATTTTGATTTAGTTATTAAATCTGCGGATAAAGGTGGGGAATAGTTGTACAAAATAGAGCCGACTATGTCGCAGAGGCTACTAGACTCCTGTCAGATACCAACACATACATCAAGTTAAAGACTGACCCATTGCCCCAGTTTACTTTAGAGGGCACTTCACTGGTTAAGGATGCACTTAGCGACCATATTATCACTCAACTGGAAGCTTCTTTTTTGGTTAAGGCTGTTCATTACACCCCATACTTTTACCACCTGCCTAAGGTGCATAAAAATGTAGTCAATCCTCCCGGACGACCAATTGTTGCAGCCATGGGAAGCATAACAAGTGTTTTTTCACAATATGTAGTCCAGTTCCTTCAGCCACTTGCCCAATCCCTATAGTCATATATTAGAGATGGCACCCACCTGTTAGAACTTCTCTCCCCTTATTCTTGGGAACCCACCTATTTGTGGGTTTCCCTTGATGTTCAATCACTGTATACCCCTATACCACACGATGTGGGACAATGTGCGATATAATCCTTTTTGTGTAAGGACCCCATGCTGAATCCCAGACAAGCCTCCTTTATTGTAGAGGCTACTGCCTTCTGTCTCACCCATAACTATTTCAGTTTTGACAATGACTTTTTCCTACAGGTTAATGGGACAGCTATGGGGGCAAACTTTGCACCTTCATATGCGAACCTTACCATGGGGTATTGGGAATCGTCTCATATTTGGCATAACAACCCCTTTTCTTCCCACATTGTTTTTTATGGCAGGTATATAGATGATGTGATCATCATTTGGGATGGTAATGCATCTACAGTTTCTGATTTTGTTGCACATTGCAACAACAATAATATGGATTTGCACTTTACCTCCGTCATGGATGAGGAAAAGTTGGACTTCCTTGACTTGGAACTATTCTTCGCTGGAAAGGTGATCCATGCTAGGAATTTTACTAAGCCAACAGCGGGAAACTCTTTTCTTCATTATAAAAGCTGCCACCACCCCCAATGGCTTAATAACATACCTAAAAGCCAATACTGTAGACTTAAAAAGAACTGTACTAGAAACAGTGACTATGATATCCAGAGTAAGATCTTGGAAGATAAATTTCTTGACCAAGAATTTCCAGCTGATATTGTGCAAACAGCTTACTCTCACTACAGAGATGCACCTATCCAACCACGTCCTCTCACCCATGCTGACAACAATAAGGATGATTTGCAATTTTTTACCCAATTTCACTCTCATTACAGACAGATGGAGGGTATCGTGCGGAAGCATTGGCCTTTGCTGCTTCGGGACAAGCACCTTCTTCCTGTCCTATCTAATAAGCCCAAATTTGCCTATAGAAAGGCCCCTAATATTAAAAGTAAGGTGGCACCTAGTAAACTTAAGGGTAAGCCATTACCCCCAGGTTATTCCCTTCCAACCTTTCTAGCCATCTCAGGCATGTATCAATGCCGCAAGCTGCTATGTAAGACCTGTCGGTTTGTTAAACATGGCCAGAAGGATTTTTGTGTGAAAGGTAAAACATACCCTATCAAGGGCTTTCACACATGCTCTTCTGACCATGTAGTCTATTTTTTGACATGCCCGTGTGGCTTTTTTTATGTTGGGCATACTATCAGATCATTACATAAGCGATTTGGCGAACATTGCCATTTCATTACTGATGGATTAGACACTCATAGTGTCCCTAGGCAATATCTTGAATACCATAACAAATCCACTGATGGTCTAATGGTTTGGGTGTCAGGTAACCTAGAGGCTGGGTGACAGATGCACCCCGTTGGGATCAGGAGTGCACCGCAAGGTAGTGGACCCTACGGCTAACTGCTGCGGACTGAACCCTGGGAGGTCCAGAAAGCAGGTCTACTGGATCACTGACACAGATCCCTCTGGGAGCTAGAGCATAGATTCCCCAGGGCACGGAGTATAAGAGCCAGCAGGTGTTCACCAGAGCCTTTAATGGTAAGGATGGACTGTCTGGCTCCCGGTCGCGGCCCCCAGGGTCTCACAGCTCACGCTCACGGTAGACTACAGGAGAAGAGGAAGAAGGCAGCAGGCTGGAACAACAAGGAAAGTAAGGGACAAGCCAAGTTCGGGGCCACAAGCAGAAAAGGACAACAGAGTACACGCCAAGGTTCAGGGTCACAGGCAAACAGGGATGGTCGGGAACACGCCAAAGGTCAGGGTCACGAGCAGACAGGAATAGTAAAGAACAGGCCAAAGTCGGTAACAGGAATCAGCTGTAGGAAACACAGCAAGTACACACAGAGGCTAACACACAATGGTTGATCAGCACTGCTGGCTTGCAGTGCACAGGTTAATATAGGGTTCCCTGATAGGGCCTGGGGTGGGGCCATGCTTAGAGGAGAGGGTACAAAAGCAGTCAGGGGAGGGTCAGCTGGTCTCTTGAGATGAACATATGGAGACAGGTATGCTGATCGACAAACTATTGCATAACCATGACATTGGGTTAGTGAAGCGATGCCTAGAGACCTCTCCCCAGCTGAGCGTTTCCGAAAGCTTTGCCACAGAGAGATGTATTGGATTTTCTCTTTGAATGTTTTGGCCCCTGGAGGGTTAAATAAGGATTTTGAAATCAGTGCCATACTATAAAACTTCATTCACCATTACATCCTCATTTTCATATGTATGCTCATTATACAGTGCCCATATTCCGCTTAGGTATGTCCTCCATTGGCTAATTGTATTCTGTTTTTCCTATAGGATGTGTGCATGTGTGTGTATGCGTGTGCGCATAATGATTCATCCAATGGACGTTTTTTTTTTTTTTTCATCTATGCGCTTTTTTGCATCTATGCGTTTTTTGGCATCTATGCGATTTTTGTTTTTGCATCAATGCATTTTTTAAAAAATTTTTTTGGTATCTATGTGTTTTTTTGGCATCTATGCGTGTTTGTTTTTGCATCTATGCATTTTTTTTGTTTTTTTTGTGCCTGTGGTTGTTTCCTGTGTGCGCATGCATGCACACGCATGTATACCTATTTACTTTATTCTGTTTGTTACCCCCATATATTGATCCAGTGATCATTTTTTAAATGATTAATTTTTAGTGGCATCTGCTACTGAGGAGTAATGTACGGTTTGACCTTTTCGATCTATTTTATACATATTTTTTCATTGATTTCAAGTTCCTTTCATTTTATATATACCGTATTTATCGGCGTATAACACGCGCCGGCGTATAACACACACCCCAAGTTTAGGAGGGAATTTTAAGGAAAAAAATGTTTTAAGGAAAAAAACTTACATTTAAATGCCCATCAATGCAGCCTTGCACAGCGTCCATCTGCATGCTTGTCCAGTGTCATTTGCAGCCTTGCAGTCAGCAGCCTTGGTGTCATTTGCAGCCTTGCAGTCATTTGCAGCCTTGCAGTCAGCAGCCTTGGTGTCATTTGCAGCCTTATCAGTGTCCATTTGCAGCCTTGCAGCTTTGCCATTGCCGATCTGCAGCTTTGTCTGTGTCCTTTTGCAGCCTTGCCAAGGCTGCAGTTAAACTGCAGTGACATATCAGTGTCACTGCAGTTTGAAAATGGCGCCGCCGGCACCGAAATACACAGAGCCGGTCCTTGGCTCTTCTCGGCGGCTCTCGTTCACTTTCGGCCACTTTCAGCTCCACTTGTAGTCCCGCCCGGGATGCGCGTGACTGTGAGTGGAGCTAGCCGAACCTAGCCGAGTACACTCGGCTAGGTTCGGGCGGCACTCGAGTGAAGCCGAAAGTGGGCGAGAAGAGCCGAGGACTGGCTCTGTGTATTTTGGCGCCAGCGGCGCCATTTTCAAATCGTGGTTGGCGATCGCTCCGCTAATTCAGTGGGGGATCGCAGGGGATCGAGGTATAATACGCATCCGCTATTTCCCCCTGATTTTAAGGGGAAAAAAGTGCGTGTTATATGCCGATAAATACGGTACTTGCAGTATTTGTCTTACCGTTTTTCGTGTGCGGGCTGCATCCCTCTCTGTATTTATGTTTACTGTGCAGTTTTATGCCCATGGATCACACTACTTCCTGGGATGCTGCAGCATTGTTTTTCTTCCCTTATCATCGCCCATAGCCCCACCCACAGCTCCGCCTATAGACTATAAGAAGCCCAGCTTCTACAAACCTGTTGTCATTGGCTTGAAGAAGGAATCAATCAGTAGCTCCGAAACGCGTCCCATTTTGATGACATATTTCCTGTTTGCGGTCCATGCTGGTTGTTGTCCCCTCCCTCTGACATCTTTTCCGGGATTCATGTTCCATGCTGACTCAGACGACGCAATTGCTTTACCAGTGTTCCCAGAGCCTGGGGTGTTCACCTGCTGGTTATCCTTGGGCCTTCTGCTGCTGCATATCGTTATCCTTGGAAAGCTGTGATACACTGGGACCTCCTGATGCCGGATCACCTGCTTCATACATCCATGTTATGCCTCTTCTTATCCTTGATTCTGTAAGTGTTTTTAATCTTGTTTGGGGATATTAAAAGTTTTAATTCTGCACTCAGAGGCGCCTTTTTTTTTCTTTTATTTGTTTTCGATTAGAGATTGCTTCCCTGTTTGAGTACAGCCCTAAGTGTTTGAAGACCACTTCATCCATCCAACAAAGGCACTAACTGCTGGGTCCTGACATTCTGAGCGCCCTTGACATACGTTTTATCTAAAGAAAGAAGATAGAAGATGGAAAAAAGAAGACTTTAAATAAAGGAATTGTCAAAAACTGTCTCTTGTCATTTTTAACATTTTTGACAGTTTTTTTGTGAAATGGTAGGGGTACACATACCATTTCACACAGGGGGGCCGAGATCTGGGGGTCCCCTTGTTAAAGGGGGCTTCCAGATTCTGATAAGCCCCCCGCCCGCAGACCCCCACAACCACCGGCCAAGGGTTGTGGGGATGAGGCCTTTATCCTCATCAACATGGGGACAAGGTGCTTTGGTGGGCTACCCCAAAGCACCCTCCCAATATTGAGGGCATGTGGCCTGGTACGGTTCAGGAGGGGGGGCGCTCTCTCGTCCCCCCTCTTTTCCTGTGGCCTGCCAGGTTGCGTGCCAGGGTCTGATATGGATTTTTGGGGGGACCCCACGCCAATTTTTTTTTAATTTTGTCGCGGGGTTCCCCTTAATATCCATACCAGACCTGAAGGGCCTGGTATGGAATTTAGGGGGACCCCCACGCCAGTTTTTTGTTTAATTTTGGTTCGGGGTTCCCCTGTGGGGAAATCCCATGCAGTTTTTATCAATGAATTTTTATGTGTATTGTCGGACCGGCAATTCATTAATAGTCGCGAGTAGTCTTAAATGACTTTTTTCCTTTGAAATGTCATTTTGCTGTCAGACTGTTCTAAACACGGGAAACAAGCTCCCCTTTACAGGCATACTATAGACACCCCCCAGGTATGAAATTTAAAGGAATATTACACTTTTATTGTTTGACTTTAAGTATTATTAAAATCACTGCTCCCGAAAAAACGTCTGTTTTTAAAACTTTTTTTTGCATTAATACATGTCCCCTGGGGCAGGACCCAGGTCCCCAAACACTTCTTATGACAATACCATGCACATAAGCCTTTAAAATTAGCAGTTTTGATTTCTCCCATAGACTTTTAAAGGGTGTTCCGCGGCTTTTGAATTTGCCGCAAACACCCCAAATTGTTCGCTGTTCGGCGAACTGGCGAACAGCCGATGTTCAAGTCGAACATGAGTTTGACTCGAACTCGAAGCTCTTCCCTACTCTGGACCTATCCCCTAATTTTCCATATTGCCATAAGTCTGGGTCCTATGCTCTAGATACTTGATGTTCTATGGTGCCTGCATCGCAGCTTAGAGACTCCGTCTTTCGGAACCTTTACTGGTTGAATTCATCTATAAAGAACCCCCTCTCTAGCATGTCCTAAAGCCATATTAACTGGTTAACTATAGGTGACTGCATAAGAGATGCAAACTCCTTTTGAAGGTAGAAAGGTGAAAAAGGACTGTGCCCAAAGAGTATTCCCCCTCAATAAGCGTCAGGTAAAAGTCACATATTCCTGGGTGTGAGTTGGGTAAAGTTATATATACCCTGGTATCCCCACTTGAGAAGAGATTAAGCTGGGGAGAAAGAAAGCAATAAAAGTGAATATGAGAGGCTAGACATGTGCACACTGAAATATTTCATTTCGGAATTTCGTTTTCGTCCGAAAAATAAATTTATTTAGTTACTCCCGAAATTCGTTTTTATTTATTTAGTTTTTCGTTAAAAATTGCATTTGTCTGAAAATCCAAATTAATGTCGAATCATTGAAGGCTTATGGTGTTTGTCGAATGTTCAAAGAAGATTCGACGGAGCAGCTAAACTGTACGACGCCGTCCCTCTATCTTTATGGCATCACCAGCAGCGAGAGTCGGACAATGGGTATATGGAGAGGAGCAAGTCCGGAGTCTGGTACCAATGGAACAAGATCTTATATTGGTTCTCTTTATGTAGCGTGCACACAGAGCTCTTAGAGGCCTGAGACCATGTATGTAGAGGTAGATCTGCACCCAGGGCTCGCTCCCACTTTCCCATATATGCATGCCGAGGACCCGGTGGCGAGATATCGTGCGTTAAGATCTGATAGGTTTGTGAAATCATGCCTTTAGGAGATGAGCTCTCTAAACACAGCTTTTCAAAGTCGGTTAACGGGGAGAATTGAAGGTTAGGGACTAGAGATTGCGCATAATGCCGTATTTGTAGGTAGCTAAAAAAAGCCTGTTTGGGAATGTCAAAGTCTTTTTGCAGATCTTGAAATGATCTCAATATACGAGTCCTGGGATCAATCAGCTGGCCGTAACGGAATAGGTTCCTTTCCAGCCAAAAATGGGACGTCTGTGAAGTCAAGCTGTCTGGGATGTTGGGAGTAAATAGGAAGGACGTAACCGGTGAAGAAGGGGTGGTAAGTGGGTATGTCGGTTTTGCACGCCTCCACAGCTGGCGTAGGAGGGACATTGGTCCCAGTAGCTGTGAGTTTTCCAAAGATACATCGGAATTCCATAACATGGAGTTCGGATGTATAGGGGCCATCCAGAGCTTCTCGATTTGTGTCCAACGGTTAAAAGCATGGAGGGTACACCAAGAGGCTACAGGGCGTAATTGGGCTGCCAAATAGTATTTGGCTTTGTTAGGAAACGCTAGGCCCCCTTGATTATGGGGAGCATAGAGAACTGATTTAGCAATTCGGTGTCTCTTATAATTCCAAAAGAAGTTAATCAGGTCACCCTGTAGTCTCTTTAGGTGTGGGGTTGGCAGGGGTATTGGGAGTGTTTTGAATAGGTATAGGAGCTGGGGTAGTATCGTCATCTTCAGGGTCGCTAGACGCCCAAAGAGGGATAGTTTCAGGGGTTTCCATTTAGTCAACTGCTAAGGTTTCTATACAAAGGGCGTAGAGCAGCGGTGAGAGCGGACAGCCTTGTCGCGTTCCGTTAGATATCGGGAAGGTGGCAGATGTTGCGTGTTGGGTGCATACCATGGCCGACGGAGACGAATATAGATGATAAATGGTTCGTAAAAAAGGACCTGTGATTCCAGCTCGACGTAGGGTCGCAAACAGAAAGGGCCAACTTAGCCTATCAAAAGCTTTTTCAGCGTCAAGACTGAGCAGAAGTGCTTCTACTTTGGTCTTGTTTGCTACCTCCACTAGGTCAATAACTCTATGGGCATTGTCCCCTGCTTGCCGCATAGGTATGAAGCCTACTTGGTCTTTATGAATCAATGACGGCATGAAATTATTTAACCAATTAGCCAATAATTTCGTGAAAATTTTGAGGTCCGCATTAGGTAGCGCGATAGGTCTATAGTTTGATTGTAAGCTGTGGTCCTTTCCAGGCTTGGGGATCAGCGTGAGAAAGGAATTTTGCATATCTCGCGGGATAGATGTCTCAGACAGAAATGAATTAAACAAGGTTGTCATATTAGGGAGTAAATACAGTAGGAAGGTTTTGTAGTACTGGTATGGGAGTCCATCAGGGCCTGGGGATTTATTGTTTGGGAGGGATTTAATTGTGTCCGTGACTTCCTCCTCTGTGATAGGGGAGTTTAGGGTGGTCAAGGCAGAGGGAGAGAGTCTCGGTATTTCACATTCCTTTAGATAAGTGTGGATCCTTTGGGACAGTTCTTGTGGGGGAGGGTTATGTGGGACAGTCGGATTGTTATACAAGGTCGAGTAATAGTCATGAAAGATCTGAGCAATCTTAGTGGGGTGGGTTTGGGGAATGCCACTTCCGTCATTAAGATGGGAAGTAGAGGCGGTCGCAACCCGATCTCGTAACTGTCTGGCTAATAGCGTGTGCGGTTTGTTAGCCTTGTCGTAGTAGGTTTGCCTTAATCGTAGTAGCGCCTTTTCAATTTTACCTAGGTCTATGTCTCTTAATCTGGCCCGGACCTGTATAAGCTCTCTAAGAGTGTTTAAGGACGGAGAGGAAAGCAGGTGTGTTTCCAACTGTTTAAGCTTGTCTAGTAAAGCTCTACGAGCAGTATTAGCGTTCCTCTTGAGTGCCGTGGAGAGTGAGATGCATTGGCCTCTAAGGACCGCTTTATGACCCTCCCAGAGAGTAGCAGTGGAAACCTCAGGAGAATTGTTTTCTGCAAAGTATAATTTCAGGGTTTTTCCCAGTTCATCCCTGGAGGGGTCATGTTTAAGCAGGAAGTCGTTCAAACGCCAGTGACATGTACGGAGATTTCCCGGGGACAGTGCAAAAGACAGTGTGATTGGAGCATGATCCGACCATGAGATTGCTTGAATATCTGAGCCCTTGCAAGCTCTCAGGGTCGGGGCATTTACAAAAAAGTAATCTAGGCATGAATGAGATTTATGAGGATGTGAGTAAAAAGTAAATTGTTTGGCTGAGGGGTAGGCAGTCCTCCAAGAGTCAAATAGAGCGTATTTCCTAGTTAATTGGCGAAAGAGAGACGATCTCCTATCAAGGGCCTTGGGGACCTGACTCTGTCCAAGGGAGTGTCTATCTAAGCAGGAGGAAAAGGTCAGGTTAAAGTCTCCTCCGATAACCAAGTACTGGTGGGGAGATGCAAATAGTTGGTTATACATTTTAGATAGAAAGGAGGTTTGGTTAGTGTTTGGGGCGTAGATGTTGCAGAGTGTGAGACTAGCGTCTTTCCATGTACCTCTCAAGATGATATAATGCCCCAAGGGGTCCGAGATTATTGATTGTAACTTAAAGGGGGAGTCTTTTTTAAAAATAATTTCTACTCCAGCTCGTTTACGAGGGTTAGAGGCTAGGTATATCTGGGAATAATACTTGGTGGCAAATGCCATATTGCCGGTCTTAGTAAGGTGAGTTTCCTGAGTGAAAATGATGTCAGCTTTAGATCTTTTGAATTCCCTTAAAGCTAAGCTTCGTTTAGTGTTGGAGTTAAGGCCTTTCACATTTAATGACAGTATGTCAATTATATGGGCGGGTACAAAAAAGGAAACATTAGCTTACCAAGACGACTGAAGTGGTTTTGAATGTGGAGGACGATGAACAGTTGAGTCTTCAGGAAAGTCACATACCGGTTAGGAAGCACAGTTCTACAAACGGAGCCCGGGCTCCAGAGGCGGGGGGCGCTCACAATGTGGTAGGTAAGAGGGGAATAGAGAAAAGAAAAGCCAGTAGCAAAGTAGTAGAGAAAGATGTGGAGGACAAAGAAAACAAAAATTAGTGCAAAATCAAGTAATAACCAATCATAGTTTAACCCACCTATAAAAGGTGGTGGGTCGGAAACCTTCCCACATAGGAGGTAGAAACTATACCCTCCAAGGGGGTTAAATGGGGAGCCACACAAAGGTCTCCCGGGGGAGGATAGGACAGTTCCAGGACAATCGCCACCCTCACCCAGGACCACCTGCAGTTAAGTAGGTATGCAGCACACCGTAGTATAGCAGCTAGATAAAGAAAACTTATATTTAACAGCTAGTAACTAGAATACCATTTGGTCTAAGCTGTGACATCAAGTAAGGCAAACTGGTGGAGTTTTCCGCTCATTAATGGACAAACAGGAATAGTATGGGTATCATTGATCAGCATATAATCCTAGAAACCTCTCTGGGCACCCTTATAGGAACCCAGGGAGGGTGAAAACAAGTAATTGGGCATAATACTATACCCTAATAAAGTAAGGGGTGGGAGGGCAGGGAAGGGTTGGAGGGGTAGGGAATGGTGAATGTAGGGAAGGGAGGAAAATAGGGGGGGGCAAGGGTAAGGAGGAGGAGGGGGAGGGAGTAGGGAAGGGGAGGGGAGGGGATGAGGGAGGGGAAATGGGTAGACGAGGGAAGGGGAGACCCCATTAGTGGTTTGGGAGAGCCTGATCATGATGTTAAAATATTGTTAATAATATACAGACTGAACTTGCATAAGTGCGAAACCATAATACCATAATCCCAGATATTGGCAATTAGAGTCTAGCCCTCTGTAAGGTAGGAGGAAAAATAGGGTAATTCCAAAAACTCTTAGCATCATAGGCAGTAATAGTGACTCCTATACTAGTGTCTCATTGTAATCAGATGCCTCTCAAGCAGCAAAAAGTTATCTCTGGTGGGCAGATGCTGGAGGGTCATTGGAGTGCGGCCTCTGTTGCTTTCTCCCATTCACCTGGACCCAGGGCTCTGGGCGAGGTGGATGAGGGTTGGGAGGGGGTCCCACCCAAGCGTGGGCAGAACCGGGATGTCCAGATCCCTGCAGAACGAGTGGAGGTCTTCCGGGTATCGTAGAGTGGTGGATCTCCCATCTTTCTTTGCTGTGAGGCTGAAAGGGAAGCCCCAGTGGTATCGGAAATCATGTTCCTTCAGTGTTGTGAGGAGTGGTTGCAAAGAGCGTCTTTACTGAAGGGTGATCCAGGACAAGTCCGGGTATAGCTGTATAGGGGCGCCATCGAAGTCGATGGTGTGCATATTGCGCGCTTTTCTCATTATGTCCTCCTTCAGGGCGTAGTTGTGGACCCTGCAAATTACATCCCGTGGTCTGGGACCTGGTCCACGGGGACGGAGTGCACGATGGGCCCGATCCAGTTTAACTCTTTGGTTTTCTGAGCGACCCAGTACATTATTGAAAATAGCTTGTAATGTCACTTGTAGGTCCTCATCCTGAGTTGCCTCTGGGAGGCCTCGGACTCTAATGTTGTTGCCCCTGCCTCTATTATCGAGATCCTCAAGGTGGCGAGGGCCGAGGCTTGCGTAGATAATCGATCGTGTATATGGGAGATTTCCATCTTTGTGTCATATGCTTCTTCTTCTATGGAATTGACTTTAGCAGAAAGGTGATGTAGATCAGTACGCAGCATGTTAATTTCAGATCTGCATGTATCACGTACCTCTTGAATAAGCATGCGAAAGTCCTGTTTCATAGGCATACAACGAACATAGTCTCTCCATGAAGTACATGCCTCAGGTTCAGGGTCAGGGTCCATTATGGCATGGGAGTGTGGATCCCTCATAGTGGTGGAGGGGGTAATCGATGGGGAGAGTCCCCTCTGAGGTGCATGTGGAGGGGCCTTGGCATTAGGCTGCGCTGCTATGTCGGTAGGAAGTACATAGGCTGAATGTGAATAAGCCCCCTGCAGCTCATCAAGCTGTGGCAAAGAGGAGGGCACTGAGGCCTTGCTGGACTCCCTGCGCTGCAGGGTGAGGATGATGCCTTATCCCGGAGGACCTGGGGTCTTTGTGGCATGGAGCGTGGGTCCCACTCCTGGGCTGAAGTTTCCCATAGAGGAGAGGTTTGGCCTGTGCATGGTGACAGTGTAGGCCCCACTAGGCAGGGGGGAAACGACTGAGAAAGGCTGCCTATTATGTTTCCTAGAGGGGAGACCGCAGGACCGGCCTGGGTGTTGGTTGGTGGGAGCGGTGGGCAACCAGGCAGCAAGTCTCCTTCAGAGGCATACCTGTCGGTGCGCTGTCCCAGGGAGAGCCATGAAGGAGAGGAGGAGAGGGCCGCTGCGTATGTTGGAGGAGCCGGTGCCGGCACCATCTTGGCCTCCTGTTGTCCCGCCGGAGCTCCAAGGCCAAAGTACTCTGTGATGAGAGGTGGGGGAGCCGAGGAGGATCTTGTAGCGTGTCCCTTAGGTTCTGTGTCCTTAGCCTTTCGAGGTTTGCCCATTATATCGGTGCTATTTTGCTGCTTTTAGCTGTGTGCAGGCGGACCCAGTCAGGAGCTCTAGGGAAACACGTCCGCTCCGGAAGCCATCCAAGCCATGCCCCATCATCATTATTTTTATTTATCTTTTCTCCCCTACGTTGAATCTTTTCTCCCCTACGTCAAATCTTTTCTCTCTATGTCGAATCTTTTCTCTCTATGTAGAATAATCTTGGACTAATAGAGTTAAGGTTAGGCACATTCGACCACAGGTTTGATGGACACAGATTGTTATTGTCATCATCATGTCGAATCTCCTATCTATATCGAACTGTTGTAGCAACGAAAATGAAAATAAAGCATTTGTTTATGTCGGATCTTTCGTTTTTCGGATTCTGCACTTTCGCTATCGTTTGTTAAAACGATAACGAAAATACCTGAAATTCGGATGAAAATGCATTCAGGCGAAAATTAATGCACATGTCTATGAGGGGCCGGACTCAGAGAGTGACAGAACCCAAGACCCCAAAAGAGAGCTTAAACTCAAGCACGATTCAGGAAAACTTAACAACAAAGGAGGTGAACTCCAAAAGCCCAGGACTGGAAAAAAACAGCAAGGTGCAAAAGAGATAAAGAAAGAGTCGGCGAAACAGAAAGGAGACCAAGGAGATAAAATCAGGGAAGATATTGGAATGGAAAGGGAACTAGACTTAAGTAGTATGGAAGAACAAAGGAGTACATCTCAAATGCCAACTAAAATGGAAATGATGGAAATGTTTGCCAAACTGGAAAACTCGATTAAAAGTGAGATTTCTAACGTAAGGATGGATATGGGCCATCTGCTGAGGAGAATAGAAGAAGCAGAAGAAAAAGAAATTTTGGAATTAAAAACGCAAGTAAGAAAACTGCAAACTGACCAGCTTATATCCTATATCCTATATAAGCTGGAAGACCAAGAAAATCAAAAAAGACGCCAAAACCTAAGGATCAGAGCACTACCAGAACAGAACGGAGAAGACCTAGAGAAAAAAAAGGAAAAAAATAATTAACCCAGTCCTAGGTAGAAGAGAAGGAGATGATTTAAAGATCGATCGAGTTAATAGGATGAGAAAACCCCGGGTCCGAAAGAGGATGTGCCCCGAGATGTAATCATTAAATTCCATCAGTATGAGGATAAAGCCAAAATATGGAGTAAACTTAGAGGAATGCCCCCTTACAATTTGAGAGAGTAGATCTCCAAGTGTTCACAGATTTATCATCAGGAACCTTGGCTCGAAGACGACAATTTTGTTCTATTGGAACAATTGAGAGGGGCTAATATTAAATACAGCTGGGGGTTTCCAGCATCACTAATTGTCCAGAAGGAAGGAAGAACAGTGGGATTAAAGTTCATGGAAGAGCTGCAGGACTTTTGTAAAAAATTAGACATTCCAGTTCCAAATGGCACTACAGGACAAGAAAAGGGAAGAACGACAGAGGAAGAAGGACTGTGGCAGAAATCTTAAAGGATCCTTGTGAAATAAATCTAAAGATAAAATGAGGAACTGAAAGAAACCGGGGGATGGGGGGGAAAAGAGGGTTTCACAAATTAAAAATAAAGTTCAGAAGAAGTGGAGGGCTTGAGGTTCATGGGAGGATCTTGGGCCTTTTCCATACGCCTACTCCTGTTTCTCCCTCCCCCTTGAGGGGATCGGGGGGAGGGAGGGGTTTGGACACGGGAGGCCGTGGTTGGAGTCACACCCTAGGAGGTAAAGAGTGCAGTATGGGATCCGAGGGGGTCCCGGACTGGCACTGAGGCTGAATCATGGCCAGGGGGAGGGGGTGGAGGGGGGGTAGCGGGTTGGAGGGTGGGAGGGCGAGAGGGAGATGAAGCAGGATGGGGAGGGTGGTTGGAGGGGAGGGGGGTGGCGGTGGAGAGATATTGGGAGGGTAGGGGGAGGTTACGGCCTAGACCTGGCAGAGTAAGATCTCAAACATGGGATCTAGTCCACCTACAGGAAAACAGGGGGCTCCCTTTAACCTAATATAACAACAGTTAATTTTTTGACGTATAACGTCAGGAGGGTTAAACACGCCTGCTAAGAGGCACAAAATTATGAAAGAGATTGAGCGCCATGGGGCAGGAGTGGTCTTTCTTCAGGAGACCCACCTGTCACATGAGACAAAAGTAAAACTGTACTCTCCATGGTACCCAGTGTGGTACTATGGCGACTAAATGTCAAATAAATCAAAGGGGGTAGCTATTGGAATAGATAGAGGAGTACACTTCTCCCTGGAAGATAGACTATGTGACCCGACGGGAAGGTTTCTCTTCCTTAAGGGGAGGTTAGGGGGAATGGAGTGCACCCTGGTAAATATATACTGCCCAAATCGATGCCCAACAATATTCTTAGGTAAAATTTTGAGAAAATGATGGGAGTTTAAAAATGGAAGGCAATATGAACTTCTGCATGGACCCTGTACAGGATAGTACGTCCCATGCACAGGGTAGAAGGAATACCCAATTAAAAGCAATAAAGCACCCTCTACACCAATTTCAGTTGGTGGTTGTGTGGAGAATGCAAAATCCTAAGTCATTGGATTATACGTTCTATTCACCTGTGCATGGGACATACACGAGGATCGATTACTGGTTAATTGAACACAGGATGTTAGATTTGGTGGAATCTACAAACATAGAAATAACAACATTATCGGATCGTGCTCCTGTGACTATGAAAATTAGATTCCTGGAAGTACAGAGACAACCATATTCATGGAAGCTCAATAAAGATCTCTTAGATAAACAAGGGGAGGAGTTGTTGAAAAGGGAGTTGGAACAATTCTTCCTCTTAAATGAGACAGATGAGATCACAAATAATACCTTGTGGGAGGACCATAAAGTCTACATTAGGGGGATCTTGATATCATTGGGAGCAAGGAAAAAGAAGGAGAGGAATAAGAAGAAGGAGGAACTAATAGAGGAAATATTTAAATTAGAACAAGGCCAAAAAAAAAGAATAAATACAGTAAAAGGGATCACAGGGAGTAGCATGAATCAGTATTTAAAAGGGATGAGTTAAAGGACCTCATGGAGTGGAAAAGGAGGAGAACCTTCAGTAGAGTAGCGAAAGATAGATACCTATGGGGGAATAAAAATAGCAAGACCCTAGCAAGGATGTTGAGGAAAAAAAGATCAATAAATTTTATAGAGAAAATACAAAATAAAAGCGGAGAAATGGTGAATAATACAAAAGACATTGGGAGTGTCTTTCGAGATTTTTATGAGCATTTATATTCGGTCAGGCAGGAGGGGGGACAAGGACAACAGGAGGCCCGTAAAAAAGAAAAAATTGCCCTGTTTATCCGAGGAAGTCGAACTAACAATTGAGAGCCCAATTACAACAGAGGGGGTAAATAATGTATTAAAAGAGTCATCAACCTGGAAAAGTCCAGGGCCAGATGGCTTTACAATGGAGTACCTAAAAAAATTCAGGGAAATATTACCTCCAAGGCTTTGCACATATTTTAATGGGTTGGGAAGGAGGTACGGACTGAGCAAACAAGCCTCAATGGCCACAATAACAACTATTTTGAAAGAGGGTAAAGAGAGAACACTATGCTCAAGCTACAGGCCAATATCATTATTGAACACCAATATTAAAGTATTTGCAAAAGTGCTGGCAATAAGGATGAGAGAGGTAATGTTGGAACTGGTCCATCCTGACCAGGTGGGCTTTGACCGGGAAGGGAGGGTAAGGATAATGGGGTAAGAACTTTATTGCTGATCCAGAAAATAAGAGAGGGGAGAACCCCCAGTCTATTCTTATCGATTGATGCTGAAAAAGCTTTCGATCGGGTAGACTGGGGGTTCATGATGGGAGTGCTGGAGGGCATTGGGATTGGCACAAGGAATAGGGAGTGCATACAGGTGCTCTACAAGAGCCCTAGGGTAGCCATTAAGGTAAATGGAATATTGTCAGCCCCCTTTAGGATGTACAACGGTACGAGACAGGGTTGCCCCCTGTCTCCGCTGTTGTTCGTGCTGGCGCTGGAGCCACTCTTGGCGACGGTGAGGGGAAATGTGGCTATAGGGGGCGTGGAGATAGGAGAAGAGACACATAAGTTGCCTGCATTTGCTGATGATGTTTTGTTCTATATCTCTAATCTCTGTGTATCTCTCCCCAATCTGCTGAAGGTGTTAAAGGAATATGGTGAGGTTTCTAACTTTAAGATTAACCCAAGCAAATCAGAGATTTTAAATATAAATATAAACTTAAAAGAACAATCTAGTCTCCAACAGGAATTCCAGTTTCCTTGGAGGAAGACGGGAATAAAATTAACAGCAACCCTGGGGAAGATCTACCAGGCAAACTATATACCTTTATTGGAGGAACTAAAAGTAAAGGTAAGGAGAATAGCAGCATGACCCTTGTTCTAAGTTGGTCGGATCAATGCACTAAAAATGATTATTTTACCCAAAATTTTGTAAAAATTTCAGATGCTCCCCATTTATTTACTCCCAGCCTATTTTAGAGTGATTAAAAGTCTAATATTAAAACTAATTTGGCGGAATAAAAAACCCAGGATTTCCCTCTCAATTTTACAGAGAGGGAAAGACCAGGGTTGATTGAGTGTACCAGATCTCAAAAAGTACTACGAAGCGGTGGTTTTAACACGTTTGGTAAAATGGACTAAATTAAGGATTGATAAAAGATGGGTTAAAGTAGAGTACACTATGGCAGATACAAATTTAGGGAGAAATATTTGGACACCCCCACAACACAGGGCACTTGGAGTAAATACACTTATATTAACTAAAAACGTTTTGAGGGTATGGGATTTGTTGCACAAACAGAATAAATAGGAATTTAATTCACCACTAATGGCACTAAAAGAGAATCATTTTTTTGCACCAGGGAAAAGTACGATAGGGGGAAACTGGATTCAAAAAGATAATTACGGCATATAACACAAAGAGGGAAAATTTGCTCACTGCACGATATAAAAATGAAAAAACATATAATGAATGAATGGTGGTATCTTCAGCTCAAACACTTTGTAATGGCACTGCCATGCCCTTTGAGAGGAGGGGAAGACCTGACAGCAATAGAGCGATTATGCGATAGGGAAACAGCACGGGGGGGGGGCATTCCACGGATATATAAAATCCTCATAGAGGGAAGGGAGTTTGAAGTTCCGACATATATAAAAAAATGGGAAAGGGAAATTGGACAACGGGGGGAAAATCAAGAGATAGGAAAAATTTTGAGATTGGTACACGGATCCTCAGTTAATAATAGAATAATAGAAATGAATAGGGATGAGCCAAACACCCTCCTGTTCGGTTCGCACCAGAACATGTGAACAGGCAAAAAATTTGTTAGAACACGCAAACACCGTTAAAGTCTATGGGACTCAAACATGAATAATCAAAAGTGCTAATTTTAAAGGCTTATATGCAAGTTATTGTCATAAAAAGTGTTTGGGGACCTGGGTCCTGCCCCAGGGGACATGGATCAATGCAAAAAAAAGTTTTAAATACGGCAGTTTTTTCGGGAGCAGTGATTTTAATAATGCTTAAAGTGAAACAATAAAAGTGTAATATTCCTTTAAATTTTGTACCTGGGGGGTGTCTATAGTATGCCTGTAAAAGGGCGCATGTTTCCCATGTTTAGAACAGTCATATAGGCTGCTTGCTACAAAGTTTTGACCAAATTTCAAATTTAAAAATTACCTTCGTTTTCTAGCGTCCCGGTCCACTATCATCTACGCACAGAATGTACGTATGACACAATACGTAAGAACGTTTTATACACTGCACATGCGTAATACTCCGCCTGCTTGGCCCGTCCCCTGACGTTCTTTTTCTTTACGCATATTCCCCGTCCTTGACTCTATGCACAGAATGTACTACGACACATGCGCAATACCTCTCTTTATACACTGCGCATGTGTGAAACTCCGCCTGCGTCGCCCGCCCCTGGCGTTCTATTTTAATGAATATTCTCCGCCCCTTGATTCTACGCACAGAACGTACGTACGACACATGCGTAATACCTCTCTTTATACACTACGCATGTGTGAAACTCCGCCTGCGTCGCCCGCCCCT